>NC_037670.1:141638545-141938545 GCF_003255815.1 Theropithecus gelada
AAAAAAAAAAAAAAAAAAAAAAAAAAAAAAAAAGAAATAAAATGTCTTTATAAGTCAGTTTCCCAAAACTATTATGGTGGCAACAGCCAAGTATTAAGAATAACTCCAATAATAGCAAATCTCTAAATGTGAGTTCGACAGGAAAATCACTTATGAGGGGTTCAGTTATGTCTCAGCATTGATTCATGTACATAAAGCCCCTAATGGCTTTGTTCTAATTTTAAGAATTCCAAATCACATCCATTTCTGAGGATGGCATTATTCTGATTAATTTAGTCAGGCTGATCATCTATTTTACAGATGAGGAAACCAAGACCCAAAGAATGCACAAGCTAAAAACAACAGGGCTGGAATCTAGGATACCTCTGTTCTCTCTCTAAACTTAGAGATAAGAGAAAGATTAGGGGTTGAGAAGGGACAGCATACAACAGCAGACATGAAACTCACAAAAGAAAAATAATAAAGAAGATTAAAGTGTTAGAAAGATACCAGAAAGGAAGCAAATGTATGGAAACAATTATAAAATATCTGTTGAGAAGAAGGTGAAAAATACTGTCTACTGAAATAAGTCCAGGGATAGTGCCATTCTTGAAAATGTCTTCATTTACTCTCCCTCCAAAAATGTTATACAGTATTCAAAACTTGTTAATTTAATATAAAATATTGAGCAGATAACCTGAATTCACAGGTAAAGAAATATAGCATTGCTCAAATGGTTTAGAGTTCGTTTTTCTAATAACTAATGAATGGTGTCACATAAGTGCAGTATAACGTTTTTATTGGCACTTAAAATAAATGTATTACTCACTAGTGGATATGTCGAAAAGAGAATATCCACCCAAATTCCACCCCCACAGAGCTAAAAATGATTATTTATTAATCAGTGACAGTGACTTGGAGTGCAAAAAAGAAATCATCATGGTTGTCTGTATTCTGAAAGATTAACCATCATCAAAGTGTTAAGATCAAAAAATGGTTGGCACAAACCTTCCCATAAAACAAACAAAACAAAACAATACAAAACAAACAAACACAACCTCAGTTTTGATTCCGTTTCTTGAAATTGTGGCTGGATTCATTTTTTTTCTCATTCTACTTCCTTAGTATTTTTTAAGTTTAATTTTTTATTTCAGCAGGTTTTGGGGGGAACAGGTGGTATTTGGTTACATGGCTAAGTTCTTTAGTGGTGATTTCTGAGATTTTGGTGCACCTATCACTTGAGCAGTGTACACGGTACCCAATGTATAGTCTTTTATTCCTCATCCCCACCCTTTTTCCTGAGTCCCCAAAGTCCACCTTTGTGTCCTCATAGCTTAGCTACCACTTATGAGTGAGAATATATGATGTTTGGTTTTCCATTCCTGAGTTGCTTCACTTAGAACAATGGTCTCCAATTCCATCCAGGTTGCTGTGAAGGCCATTATTTCGTTCCTTTTTATGGCTGAGTAGTATTCCATGGTATATCTATACCACATTTCCTTTATCCATTTGTTGATTGATGGGCATTTGGGCTGGTTCCATGATTTTGAAATTGCAGATTTTCACACTGCTATAAACATGCATGTGCAAGTATCTTTTTCATATGACTTCTTTTTCTCTGGGTAGACACCCAGTAGTCGGATTGCTGGATCAAATGGTAGATCTACTTTTAGTTCTTTAAAGAATCTCCACACTGTTTTCCATAGTGGTTGTACTAGTTTACATTCCCACCAGCAGTGTAAAAGTGTTCACTTTTCACCACATCCATGTCAGTATCTATTATTTTTTTATTTTTTGATTATGGCCATTCTTGCAGGAGTAAGATGTTATTGCATGTGGTTTCGATTTGCATTTCCTTAATCATTAGTGATGTTGAGCATTTTTTTCATGTTTGTTGGCCATTTGTACATCTTCTTTTGAGAATTGTCTATTCATATCCTTAGCCCACTTTTTGATGTGATTTATGAGTTCTTGCTAATTTATGAGTTCCTTGTACATTCTGGATATTAGTGCTTTGTCAGATGCATAGTTTGCGAAGATTTTCTTCCACTCTATGGGTTGTCTGTTTACTCTGCTGATTATTTATTCTGCTGTGCAGAAACTTTTTAGTTTAATTCAGTCCTATCTATTTATTTTTGTTTTTGTTGCATTTGCCTTTGGGTTCTTGGTCATGAAGCCTTTGCCTATGCCGATGTCTAGAAGGGTTTTTCTGATGTTATCTTCCAGAATTTTTATGGTTTCAGGTATTAGATTTAAGTTTTTCAACCATTTTGTGTTAATTTTTGTAAAAGGTGAGGGATGAGGATCTAGTTTTATTCTTTTACATGTGGCTTGCCAATTATCCCAGCACCATTTGTTGAATAGGGTGTCCTTTGCACACTTTATGGTTTTGTTTGCTTTGTCGAAGATCAGTTGGCTGTAAGTATTTGCCTTTATTTCTGGGTTCTCTATTCTCTTAGACTGGTCTATGTGATGATTTTTATGCCAGTACCATGCTATTTTGGTAACTATAGCCTATAGTATAGTTTAAAGTTAAGTGATGCCTCCAGATTTGTTCTTTTTGCTTAGTCTTGCTTTGGCTATGTGGGCTCTTTTTGGTTCCATATGCATTTTTGGATTGTTTTTTCTAGGTCTGTGAGAATGATGGTGGTGTTTTGATGGGAATTGCATTGAATTTTTGGTTGCTTCTGGCAGTATGCTCATTTTCACATGAGCATGGAATATGTTTCCATTTGTTTGTGTCATCTATGATTTCTTTCAGCAGTACTCTCTAGTTTTCCTTGCAGAGGTCTTTTTACTTCCTTGATTAGGTATATTCATAAGCATTTTATTTTTTTTTCCAGTAAAAAGGGTTGAGTTCTTGATTTGATTCTCAGCTTGGTCACTGCTGGTGTATAGCAGTGCTACTGATTTCTATACATTCATTTTGTATCCTGAAACTTTACTGAACTCATTTATCAGTTCTAGGAGATTTTTTGATGAGCCTTTAGGATTTTCTAGATATACAATCATACCATTAGCAAACAGTAACAGTCTGGCTTCCTCTTTACCAATTTGGATGCCCTTTATTTCTTTCTCTTGTCTGATTGCTCTGGCTAGGACTTTCAGTACTTGGTTGAATAGAAGTGGTGAAAGTGATTATCCTTGTCTTGTTTCAGTTCTCAGGGGGAATGCTTTCAACTTTTCCCCATTCAGTATAATGTTGGCTGTGGATTTGTCATAGATGGCTTTTATTACCTGAAGGTATGTCCCTTCTATGTTGATTTTGCTGAAGGTTTTAATCATAAAAAGATGCTGGATTTTGTTAAATGCTTTTTCTGCATCTATTAAGGTTTTGTTTTTAATTCTGTTTATGTGGTGTATCACATTTATTGACTTGTGTATATGAAACTATCCCTGCATCCCAGGTATGAAATCCACTTGAACATGGTGGATTATCTTTTGGATATGCTGTTGGATTCCATAGCTGGTATTTTATTAAGGATTTTTACATTTATGTTCATCAGGGATATTGGCCTGTAGTTTTCTTTTTTTGTTATGTCCTTTCCTGGTTTTGGTATTAGGTTGATACTGGCTTCATAGAATGATTTAGGGAGGATTCCCTCTCTCTATCTTTTCAAATAGTGTCAATAGGATTGGTACTTCATTGGATGAGGGGTGTCTTTGAATTTCTAATAGAATTCAGCTACGAATCTATCTGGTCCTGGACTTTTTTTTGTTGGCAATTTTGTAATTACCATTTCAATCTTGCTGCTTTTTATTGGTCTGTTCAGAGTTTCTATTTCTTCCTAGTTTAATCTAGGAGGGTTGTATATTTCCAGGAATTTATCCTGGGAGGTGTTCAGTTTAGCCTTGAATGATCTTTTGTATTTCTGTGATACTGGTTGTAATATCTCCTGTTTCATTTCTAATTGAGCTTATTGGATCGTCTCTCTTTTTTCTTGGTTAGTCTCATGAATGCTGTATCAATTGTGTTTATCTTTTCGAAGAATCAGCTTTTTGTTTCATTTATCTTTTGCATTTTTTTGTCTGTTTCAACTTCACTTAGTTCTACTCTGATCTTGGATATTTCTTTTCTTTTACTGGGTTTGAGTTTGGTTTGTTGATGAATAGAATGTATATTCTGCAATTGTTGGGTAGAATGTTCTGTAAATAACTGTTAAGTCCATTTATTCTAGGGTATTGTTTCTGTGTTGACTTTCTGTCTTGATGACCTGTCTAGTGCTGTCAGTGGAGTATTGAATTCTCCCCCTATTATTGTATTGCTGTCTATCTAATTTCTTAGATCTGGTAGTAATTGTTTTATAAATTTGGGAGCTCCAGTGTTAGGTGCATATATATTTAGAATGTGATATTTTCCTGTTGGACTAGTCCATTTATCATTATATAATGTCCCTCATTGTCTTTTTAAACTGTTGTTGCTTTAAGTCCTGTTTTGTCTAAGAATAGCTACTCCTGCTTGTTTTTGGTGTTGATTGCATGGAATGTCTTTTTCCACCCCTTTACCTTAAGTTTATGTGAGTCCTCATGTGTTAGGTGAGTCTCTTGAAGACAGCAGATACTTGGTTAGTGAATTCTTATGCATTCTACCATTCTGTATCTTTCAAGTGGAGCATTTGGGCCATTTACATTCGATGTTAGTTTTGAGAAGTGAAGTACTATTCTATTCATCATACTAGTTATTGCCTCAGTACCTTTTTTTTTCATTGTGTTATTGTTTTATAGGTCCTGTGAGATTTATACTTTAAGGAGGTTCTATTTTGGTGCACTATGAGGATTTGTTTCATGATTTAGAGCTCCTTTTAGCAGCTCTTGTAGTGCTGGCTTGATAGTGGTGAATTCTCTCAGCATTTGTTCGTCTGAAAAAAAAAAACTGTACCTTTCCTTTATTTATGAAGCTTAATTTCCCTGTACACAAAATTCTTGGCTTATAATTGTTTTGTTTAAGGAGACTGAAGATAGTACCCCAATTCCTTTAGCTTGTAGGGTTTCTGCTGAGAAATCTACTGTTAATCTGATAGGTTTTCCTTTCTAGGTTACCTGATGCTTTTGCCTCACAGCTCTTAAGATTATTTCCTTCGTTTGACTTTTGATAACCTGATGACTATGTGCCTAGGTGATGATCTTTTTGTGATGAATTTCCTGGGTGTTTTTGAACTTCTTGTATTTAGATGTCTAGGTCTCTGCAAGGTCAGGGAAATTTTCCTCGATTATTCCTTCAAATATGTTTTCCAAACTATTAGATTTCTCTTCTTCCTCAGGAATACCAGTTATTCTTAGGTTTGGTTGTTTAACATAATCCCAACTTCTTGGAGACCTTTGTCCATTTATTCCCTTTGTATTTGTCAGATTGGGTTAATTCAAAATCCTTATCTTTGAGCTCTGAAGTTCTTTCTTCTACTTGTTTGATTCTATTGCTGATGTTTTCCAGTGTATTTTGCATTTCTCTGAGTGTGTCCTTCATTTCCAGAAGTTGTGATTGTTTTTTATTTCTGTTATCTGTTTCTCTGGAGATTTTTCTGTCCATATCCTGTATTACTTTTTTGATTTAACTTAGTATTTACTTTTCTCTAGCATCTCCTTGAGTAGCTTAATAATTGACCTTCTGAATTGTTTTTCTGGCAATTCAGAGATTTCTTCTTGGTTTGGATCCATTGCTGTTGAGCTAGTGTGATCTTTTGGGGGTGTTAAATAATTGTTTTTCTGGTTCCTTTTCATTTGGGTAGACAATGTCAGAGGGAAGATCTGGGGCTCAAGGCTGTTGTTCAGATTGTTTTGTCCTACACGGTGCTCTCTTGATATGGCACTCTCCCTCTTCCCCTGGATATGGGGCTACCCGAGAGCTGAACCGTAGTGATTGTTACTTCTCTTCTGGGTCTAGCTACCCAGTGAAGCTACTGGGCTCCAGGCTTATACCGAGGAGTGTCTGCAAAGAGTCCTGTGACGTGATCTATCTTCAGGTCTCTCAGCAGTGAATACTAGCACCTGCTCTGGTGGATATAGTGGGGGAGTGAAATGGACTCTGTGAGGATCCATGGTTGTAGTTTCGTTTAGTGCACTGGTTTTGTGTTGGTTGGCCTCCAGCCAGGAGGTGGTGCTTTCAAGACAGCATCAGCTGCCGTAGTATAGGGAGGATATAAGCTTGCCCTAGGGTGACCTGGATAAGTATTTGGGTTTCTCAGGTGGTGAGCAGAGCTATAGAACTCCCAAGAGATTATGCCCTTTGTCTTTGGCTACCAGGACAGGTAGAGAAAGACCATTAGGAGACCATAAGGGTTAGGTGTGTCTGAGCTCAGACTCCTTGGGCGGGGCTTGCTGTGACTGCTGTACGGGCTGGGGGTGTGTTTCTCAGCCTGATGGAGTTACATTCCCAGGGCGATTATGGCTGCCTCTGCTGCATCATATAAGTTGCCGGGGAAGTGGGGGAAAGCTGGTAGGGACAGGCCTTATCCAGCTCCCATGCAGCCTGAAAGGCCAGTCTCACTCCCACTGTGCCCCTCCAACAGCACCAAGTTTATTTCCAGGCAGCCAGTGAGCAGGGCTGAGAACTTACCCCAAGCTACAAGCCTCCCTGCTGAAAAAGCAAGCAGAACTTTCAGATTTCACACCTCTCCACCTGCTGCAGTTTCTGTGCTCATATCTGCACTCCCCATGGACCCCCTCCCCCAGATTCTCTTCAGGAAACTTCACGTTTTGTCAAAATTGTTACAAAGTTCAGCTGGAAGTTTCCTTCTCCCTGTGGTCTTTCCCCAATGCCACTGGGAGTCCTCCCTAAGGACCCCCGTGGGACATAGTCAGGAATGGCTTCCCTGGGAACCAAGAGTGCCCACAGGGCTCTTCCTGCTGCTTCCTCTACCCGTATATTTTGCTCGGTTCCCTAAATTAGTCTCAGCTCCAGGTAAGGTCAAATCCTTCTCCTGTGATCTGGACCTTCAAGCTCCCCAGTAAGGATGTGTGTTCTGGGGCAGACACAGTTCGGGCACTTTGGGCACTCACAGTGTTTTTGGACATTTCATAGAGCCTGCAGTGGCAAACTGCTTCCTTAAGAGGGTCTGTGGATTCTCTTGGCTTTCTTGGTATGTTTCTGTGGTAGTTCTTGGAATGAAAGTTCATGATGTGTGTCCCCACATGCTGCTATGTCCATCCGAGAGGAAGCTGCAATTTAGCCCTGCCTTGTAGTTGCCATTTTTCCCTGCTAGCCCCTGGATTCATTTTGGATTGATACCCTTTTAGACATTTAAATCTTGTTTCCATATTTAATAAATATAATTCATCTAAATTAGGTATTACTGGAAATACCTTCCACAGGAAAGCCTTCAAAATTAACAGTGTAGCCTTACTTTATGTATCATTTATCTAGCCCTAATGTAATCTTGTCAAACCTAGGTGGTGTTTTCCTTTTGCTTCACACAGACTTTAGGTGCTCTTAAAATTTTCAGCATCCTATAGTACTAACCTAAATTTTTTTTTTTTTTTTTTGAGTCGGAGTCTCGCTCTGTCGCCCAGGCTGGAGTGCAGTGGCCGGATCTCAGCTCACTGCAAGCTCCGCCTCCCGGGTTTACGCCATTCTCCTTTCTCAGCCTCCCGAGTAGCTGGGACTACAGGCGCCCGCCACCTTGCCCGGCTAGTTTTTTGTATTTTTTAGTAGAGGCGGGGTTTCACCATGTTAGCCAGGATGGTCTCGATCTCCTGACCTCGTGATCCGCCCGTCTCGGCCTCCCAAAGTGCTGGGATTACAGGCTTGAGCCACCGTGCCCGGCCACTAACCTAAATTTTTAGCATCCTATAATGTTAACTTAAAGCTTATAGAAAAAAATCCCTAGCTAGTGTTTCTGGTTTTTAAAAAAGAATCCTGCACAGTATTCTGGGGTAAGTTCTATACTAAGCACAAAGCAGATGCCCCAGAAATACTGATTAAAGAGTTTTACTGCCAGGTTGGTAGTATGATGAATGTCATAAATGCACTCCCCAGAGAAACAAGCAAAACTGGAGAAAACTATAAAAATGCAACCATTTAAGGTCTTTAGAAAATGTCCTAAGGACACAGAGCAAATGCAGAAACATTTATTCAAGAAAATCTACTAAAACTTAGCACAAACAATGAGACTGTAGCACTTGAAGCCATGATCCACTGTCACCATATCCCCAGCCCCAAGCCAAAACAGCTTAGCAGAAGCTCCACTCTGGGTGGATAGGGCCCAGAAGATGAGCTACCTCTCCTCTTCAGTTCCCAAACAAGTGTTACCATATCTCATCTGAAGAAGCAGCCTACCAGCCTTTCTTATCCCCTTCAACTCAAATGTGAAGTGACTAAATACTGGTGAGTATGGCTGAGAGGTTGAGGGATTTCTCCTTTCACTGAGCGCCATAGGATGGGGACTCTTCCCCCAGACAAGGAAGGCTGAGAATACTAAGGCCGAGGATACTAAGACCCTGAATTCCTTCACCCCGCTTGCTGAAAGGCAGAGGTTCCATGCTGTGAGAAGCAAACCAAGAAGACCAGAGGCTACTGCTCCACTCAGCACCTAGAATAGTGGCTCAGAGATTCTGCCCATGATAAAAAGCAGTCCTTAAGAAAAAAGTAGCTCAAAAGCTCTCCCCAAAGGAACTGACTTTATTTAAAACAGAGTGTGTGGAAATTCAAGCCTAAGGACACTCTGGAAAACAATAGCTCCTCTTAATTAGGAACAAGTTAAATTCTAGACCAGTTAGTTTACCCTAGAGAACCCCAGGGAAAGAGACAGCTAAGAAGGGTCCTCTTGGGGTCAGAATACACCTCAGAGGCTGGCCTTAAAAACAACTCTGTCCAGTTTTAATTCTATCAGAATACAGAGTAATTTATTCCCCAGGCTCTGTCAAAAACAATAGAGCAATTGTCCAGTAATTAGTGCAGCCTAAGGGCTGGGTGTAACACACAATGAGCCGTACAGCCTAGAAGGAAGATTAGAGAAACAGGCAGTTTAAAAGAGCCCTGTTAAAAACCACTGTCATCCCAGGGTGACTATATATGCCCAAGACTGCTCTCTCTGAGAAGAAACATCAAGGACTTCACAATTTGGGGTAAGTAGACTTCACTAATATAATCCAGCCAAATCACTAAACAAAGAAACAAGCAAACAACTCCATGTGGGGAGGGAAAGAAGAATCAGTATCTAGAATTGCTAGAATATATAACCTAAAATATCAAGTTTTCAACAAAAATTATGAGACATGCAAAGAAATAAGAAAGACTGACCCATACATAAGAAAAAGAGTAGGCAACAGAAACTAACTGTGAGAGGGGCTAAATGTCATATTTAACAGACAAAGACTTCAATGAAGCCATTATAAATATGTTCAAAGAACTAAAGGAAACCATGGTTAAGGAAGTAAAGAAAGGTATGAAGAAAATGTCTTATCAGAGAGAATATCAATAAAAAGAAATCATAAAAAAACCAAAAAGAGAATTCTGAAATTGAAAAAAAGTACAATAAATGAAATGTAAAAATTCATTACAATGGCTCAACAGTCAGTTTGAACTGGCAGAAAAAGGAATCAGTGAACTTGAAGATAAATGAAAAGATTATATAATCTGAAAAGGAGAGTGAAAATAGAATGAAGAGAAATAAAAAGAGTCTCAGAGAAACCTGGGACCTTTTGGGTATACCAACATTGGTATAATGGAATGACCAGAAGGTGAGAAGAAAGAAAAAGAAAGAGAAAAAACATTAAAAAAAATAATGGCTGCAAACTTCCCATATTTGATGAAAAACATTAATATACACATCCAAAAAGCTCTGTGAACTCCAAGTAGGATACATACAGAGGTCCATATGGGGGCTAAAAAGCACTGGGATGACATATTTAAAGTGCTGAAAAGAAAACTCTAAAGACCTGTCAATCAAGAATCCCATATCTAGCAAAACTTTCAACAACAAAAACAAAGTCATTTCCAGATAAATAAAAACTGGAAGAATTCATTGTTAGCAGACCTACCTTATCAGAAATATTAAAGAAAGTTTTTAAGAGAAAGTAAACCCAGATAGTTCTCTAAATCTGTTACTTGTGGCAGGTATCTGATTTACCAGCAGCATAGCCATATGTGTCCACAGTAACTTCAAGTCTTGCCTCCTCAGAAGAAAGAATTTGATTGAGGAGCATAAAGCAGAAAAAGGGACTGAGGCAAGTTTCAGAGCAGGAGTGGAATTTTATTAAAAAGGCTTTAGAACAGGAAAGAAAGGAAAGAACACTTGGGAGAGATCCAAGTGGGTGACTTGGAGAACAAATGCAGTGCCTAACCATGATCCTAGGACTTTATAGGCTGCAATCTTGCGCCCTTTTCCTGTGATTCTGCCCTTACCTCTGTGCCCACCACCCACCCCCTTACCTCTGGGAAGTGAGCACGTGCAGTGTGTTCAGGAAATTCTATGCATGCCCATCTGAGGCCTTCCTCCCATTTCTGGTGTAGTGCCCCCAAAGATCATACTTCACCATTTTGTATTTTAATATGCATGCCCAGCAAGTTGCTTCTCCCTGGTGTCTGCATTTAATTAACACTTTAATGTTAACAGCTGTAGATCATCAGGAGATTGTCTCTCCCTGGAGCCCTGGTGCCAGCTGCCGAATTAGAATTCTTGTTTTCAGAGAGGCAGTGTGATAATTGTCAAACCATCACCTGACTTTCCTAGTGGGTCAGGGAGAAGAGCCTTCTCTTGTCCAGCTAATGCCTATCTAACTACTATAACAAATCCACACAAAAAATACAAAATGGTAAAGGTATCTATGTAATTATAAAAGATAGTATAACTGCATATTTCTTTCTTCTCTTAATGGTTTGAAAAGCTATTGTATAAGTCAATGTGTATACAATTGCATTGTTCAGCCTATGATGGATAGAAATGTATTATATTTGAAAATAAGAGAATAGCAGAAGTCAAAGGGAGCAGGGTTGTATTAGAGTAGGAAAATAATAACAGATGGTAACTTGAACCCACAGGAACAAAAGAAAAGAACCAGAAATGGCAAATATGAGTGTAAATATAACAAACTCTAAATATAAATTTGCTCATATTTCTGTTCTCAACTTCTTTAGTAACATGAAATTATGTAAGGTAATAATTACAATACTATAATATTGGGTCAGTAACTTATATAATTATAATAGAGATAATAATAGTTCAAGAAGATGAAAGACAGAATAGAGCTATACAAGAGTAACATTTCTATATCTTACTCAAATTAAGTTAGTATAAATCTAAAGTAGATTGTTATAAGATGTATATGGTAAATCCTAAAGCAACTACCAAGAAAATAACTTAAAATATAGTTCTAAAAAACCACTAAAGGAACTAAAATTTTACATTGGAAAATATTCACTTAATATAAAAGAAAGCTGTAAAAGAGAAATAAAGAAACAGAAAAGTTATGAAACATATAGAAAACAAAAAGTATAATGGCATGTGAATCTAACTATGCCAATAATAACATTAAATGTGAGTAGATTAAAAAATTCAATTAACAAGCAGATTGTCAGATTGGATTAAAAAGACCCCTCAATATCTACTAATATGTTCTTTATAGAAGACACACCAGAGATTCAAAGATACAAACAGGTTAAAAGTAAAAGGATGATAAAAGATACACTATGCAAATAGCAACCATAAGAAATCAATAGTGTCTATGCTATCAGACAAAACAGACTTCAAGACAAAAAAAAGTTACTACTAATAAAGAGTATCTTTTTATAATGACAAAAGGGTCAATCCATCCAGAAAACATAGCAATTTTATGTAAAAATAACAGGGTCCCAAAATAACATTAGACAAATGATGACAGAAATGAAGGAAGGAATAGTTAACCGAACAATAATAGTAGAAAACCTCAATACCCCACTTTCAATAATGAACGGAACAACTAGGCAGAAGATCAACTTCTGTCTGAAAATAGAAGATTTGAACAACACTATATACAAACTGGACCTGACAGACATTTACAGAATACTTCATCCAACAATAGCAGAACACACATTCTTCTCAAGCACACAGGGACTATTCTACAAGATAGACAACACATATGCTAGGCCATAAAACAAGTTTCAATAAATTTAAAAGGACGGCAATCATATAAAACAAGTTTTCTGATCACAATAAAAACTGGAAATTAATAGCTATAAGGAAGTTTGGGAAATTAACAAATACGTGGAAGTTAACATACCCTTAAAAGAAACAGGTGTGGTGGCTCACGCCTGTAATCCCAGCACTTCAGGAGGCCAAGGCGGGTGGATCACAAGGTCAGGAGATCGAGACCATCCTGGCCAACATGGTGAAACCTCATCGCTACTAAAAATACAAAAATTAGCTGGGCATAGTGGCGCATGCCTGTAATCCCAGCTACTCGGGAGGCTGAGGCAGGAGAATCGCTTGATCCTGCGAGTTGGAAGTTGTAGTGAGCCAAGATCATGCCACTGCACTCCAGCCTGGTGACAGAACGAGACTCCATCTCCAAAAAAAAAGAAAAAAAGAAAAAAAAAAAAAAAAGAACCAGTGGGTCAAGGAAGAAATCACTGGAAAAATTAGAAAATATGTTACGATGAATGGAAATGAACATATAATATACAAATACAGGATGCTTCTAAAGCAGTGCCTAAAAGGAGATTTATAGGTTGTTCTTTAAAAAGATCAACAAAATAGAAAAACTGTTAGCTAGACTGACCTAAACAAAGGAAGAGAAAAGACTCAAAGTATTAAAATCAGAAATGAAAGGTGTTACTATCAACTTTACAGAAAAAAAATTACAAGGAAATACTATGAACCGTATGCCAACAAATTAGATAATGTAGATGAAACAGAAAAACTCCCAGAAAGACAGAAACTTCTCAAATTGACTCAAGAAGAAATGAAATGCTGAAATAGACATAACAAATTGAATTAGTAACAAAAACCTTCCCACATAGAAAAATGGAGGCCTAGATGGCCTTACTGGTAAATACTATCAAGTGTTTAAAGAAGAATGAATACCAATTTCTTCATGAACTCTTCCAAAAAATAAAAGGGAACATTTTTTAACTCATTCTATTAGTTATTATCCTGATAAAACCAGATAAAGACATTGTAAGAAAACTACAGATTAGTATTACTTATGTATATAGATGGAAAAATCCTCAAAAAATACCAGAAAATCAAATCCAGCAATATTTAGAAAGAATTAAACACCATGACCAAGAGGAATTTCTCCCAAGAATGCAAGACTGGTCACACCAAATCAATAGAATAAAGGACAAAACTGCATGATTATGGGAATACATGTAAAAACATTTGGCGAAATTCAACATGCATTCATGATAAAAGCACTCAACAAATTAGCAACAGAAGGGGACTTCCTCAACCTTATAAAAGGCATTTATGAAAAACCCACAGCTAGCATAGTACTTGATGGTGAAGAACTGAATCCTTTCCCCCTAAGATCAGGTATAAGACAAGGATGTTTGCTCTTTTTACTTCTATTTAACATTGTACTGCAGGGTCTAGTCAAGGCAATTAGGCAAGAAAATGTAATGAAAGGCATGAAGATTGTAAAGGAAGAAGTAAAATTACATCTATTTGCAGAGAATGTGATTTTGCATACAGAAAATCCTAATAAGTCTGCCAAAAAACTATTAGAAATAGTAAGTTCAACAGGGCTGCAGGAATCAAGATAAATATACAAAAATCAATTGTATTTCTATACAGTAGCAATGAGCAAACTGAAAATGAAGTTAAGAAAACAATAGCGTAAGAAAAACATGCTTAGGAATACATTTAACATAAGAGCAACATTTATACTCTGGAAACTATAAAGCATTGCTGAAAGAAATTAAAGATCTAAGTAAATGGACAGACATCCATGTTCATGGATCAGATGATTTAATATTAAGATGGCAATGCTCCCCAAATTGATCTACAAATTCAATGCACTCTCTATCAGAATCTCACATTTATGTAATGTCAACTGATCTTCAGTGAAAGGTGCCAAGACAGTTCAATGGGGAAAAGTACAGTCTGCAACAAATGATGCTGGGACAACTGAATATCCATATGCCAACGAATGAAATTGAACCTCTTTTTCATACCATATACAAAAATTAACTCTAAATGAATCAATGATCTAAATATAAGAGCTAAAACTATAAAAATCTTAGAAGACAACACATAACAAATCTTCGTGGTCTTAGATCTGGCAATGGATTCTAACATATGACATGAACAGCTCAAACAACAGGAGAAAACAAATTAGACATCATCCAATGAAAATAATTTCTTATCAAAAGACATTATTAAGAAAGTGAGAGGAAAGCCTAAGAATAGGAGAAAATATTTGCAAATCATGTATCTTATCAGGGTCTAATATCCAGAATAAAGAACACTTATAACTAAATAAGACAATGCAAGTAAAAAATGGGCATAGGACTTGAATCGACATTTCTCCAAAGAAGATATACAACTGGCCAATACGCACAGGAAAAAATGCTCATTAGCCACCAGAAAAATGCAAATCAAAACCACAGTGAGAGAACACTTTACATCCACCAGGATGGAAATAATAAAAAAGGCAGATAAATGGCAAGAATGTGGAAAAATTAGAACCCTCACACACAGTGGGTAAAAAATGTAAAAAGGTACAGCTACTTTGGAAAAGGTCTGCAATTTCTCAAATGGTCTTATAGAGTCATCATATGAGCCCATAATTCTACTCCTAGGTATATATCTAAGAGAAATGAAAACACGTTCACAGCCCAAAATGGAAAACAACCCAAATGTTCATCAATTGATGACTGGATAAATGTAATATATGCATACAGTGAAATACTCAGCATAAAAATTAATGAAGTACTGATACATATTAAAACAGGGATGAAGTTTGAAAACATACTCAGTGAAAAAAGTCAGTCACGAAGGATCACATATTGTATGATTCCATTTATATGAAATGGCCAGAAATGACAAATCTATAAACAGAAAGTAGATTAGTGGTTTCCCAGGGCTGGGTGGGGTTGGGGATGATAGATAAGGAGTAAAGGGTTTCTTTTTGGAGTACTGAAAATGTTCTAAAATTGAGTTTGGTTATGGATAGAAAACTAATAGATGAGAATCCATTGAATTGTATGCTTTAAATGAATGACTTATCTCAAGAAAGCTTTTAAAACAAAACAAATACAAGATCAAGTGTACATTTTTTTTTTAAGACAGGGTCTCACTCTGTTGCCCAGGCTGGAGTGCAGTGGTGCAATCTCAGCTCACTGCAACCTCTGCCTCCTAGATTCAAGCAATTCTCTTGCCTCAGCCTCTTGAGTAGCTAGGATTACAGGTGCGTACCACCATGCCTGGCTAATTTTGTATTTTGTATTTTTAGTAGAGACTGGGTTTCACCGTGCTGCCCAGGTTGGTCTCAAACTCCTGACCTCAAGTGATCTGTCTGCCTTGGCATCCCAAAGTGTTGGGATTACAGGCGTGAGCCACCACCCGGCCAAGTGTACAGTTTTATAGTGCAGTCACATGGCACACTGCACTATGAAATGTGATGTTTCAGTCAATGATGCAGGAATATCTGTTGTTGGTCCCATAACATTATAATGGAACTGAAAAATTCTTATCGCCTAGTGGAATCATGGCCATCGTAACACTCTAGTGCAATGCATTACTCACGTGTTTGTGGTATGATGGTGTAAACAAACCTACTGTGCTGCCAGTCATATAAAAGTCTAGCACATACATTATGTACAGGACATAATACTTGATAATGATAATAAACTATGTTAATGATTGATGTATTTACTAAACTTTTAAATCATTATTTAAAAATGTACTCCTTTTACTTATTAAAAAACTGTAAAATAACTCAGGCAGATCATTCAGGAATTATTTCAGAAGGCATTGTTATTACAGATGACAGCTGCATGCATGTAATTACCCTTGAAGACCTTCCAGTGGGACAAAATGTGGAGGTAGAAGACAGTGATATTGATGGTCCTGACTTTGTGCAGGCCTAGGATAATGTGTATATGTTTGTGTCTTAGGTTTTAACAAAGAAGTTTAAAAACTAAAAAAAAAAAAACACAAAGGAATACTTTTAAAAATAGAGATGAGCTCATAGAATAAGGATATAAAGAAAATACTTTTCTACAATTGTACAATATGTTTTGTGTTTTAAGTTAAATGCTATTACAAAAGAACCTGTTTTAAAAAATTAACTTCATAAAGTAAAAATGTTACAGTAAGCTGTTAATTTATTATTGAAGAAAAGTATTTAAAAATAAATGTAGTGTAGCCTAAGTGCACAGTGTTTGTAATGTCTACAGTAGTATACAGCAATGTCTTAGGCTTTCATATTTACTAGCCACTTACTCACTGATTCATCCAGAGCAACTTCCAATCCTGCAAGCTTCATTCATGGTAAGCGCCCTATACAGGTGTACCATTTTTATCTTTTATATTGTATTTTTACTGTACCTTTTGTATGTTTAGATATGTTTTGATAAAAATACCATTGTCTTACTTGCCCAAAATATTCAGTATAGTAACATGCTGTACAGGGTAGTCTAGGAGCACAATATAGCCTAGATGTGTAGTAGGCTATACCTCTAGGTTTGTTTAAAAACACTCTATGATGTTTGCACAATGACAGAATTGCCTAACGATGCATTCTCAGAATGTATCCCTGTCTTTAAGTGATGCATGACTGCATTTACTATTTTTAAATATTTTAATTTGCAAATCTTTATAAAGTATTCTTTATACTTTATAACCTTATATTTTCTGTTTATCAAAAATGTGATAAACTTGCTCATATTAATGGTATTCTAATTCCAAATTTACTATCTTACATGAAAACTATCCTAATACCAGATTTTAAAACTCTCTGAATTTCTCTTTAAATTTTGCAGTTTTTTTTTTCAATAATACCTACAATTAAACTTGTTTTCAAACTTAGGTTGTAGAGTAGGCATTTTATAGTTGTTTTTTTCATAATCCACTTTTGTTAATATGCCAATTTTTTACCTCTTAAAATCTTGGAATTTTGGAGCTTGAAATTGTACATATCATTGAATTTTTATGTATATACCCAAGCAACTCCTGGCCAGATCAAGATAAAATATTTCCAGTGTTCTTGATTCTTTTTCCAGTCAATACCTACTTCTCAGACCTAGCCACTACCATCACTTCTGTAAGTTTGCCATAAATAAGTTTTCCCTATTTTGAACTTATATATAAATTCATAATATGGTATGTACAAAATTTTGTGTTTGGCTTCTTTTGCTCAATATTGTATCTGTCCGATTTGCCCATGTTTTTATGTGTAGTCATAGTTTGTTCTTTTTTATTACTATGCAGTATTCCATTGTCCAACTATTCTGTTATTTATCTGTTGCAGTTTTGGGCTACTAATAAACCTACAGTGAACATTATATGTCTTTCTGGGGAAGCGTGAACTCATTTCTCTAGGGCACATATTCAGAAGAACTGCTGGGTCATCAAGAAAACGAGTTTAGTTTTAGTAGATACTGCCAAATGGTTTTCCAAAATGGTTTTCCCACTCTGTGGTTTAAACTAGTAATGCATGAGTTTCAAGTACTTTATCCCTACTACCACTTGGTGTCATTCTTTTTGAATTTTAGTCTTTTTGATGAGTGTGTAATGGTATTATATTTCATGGTGGTTTTAATTTACATTTCCCTACTGACTAATGCTGTTGACCATCCTCTGGGCCAAATTTGGCCCATGGGTTGAAGGATGCTGACCTGTGCTCTTGCCTAGCCTCACTGGCCACTCTTTTTTTTTTTTTTTTTTTTTAAATTTATTTATTATTATTATATTTTAAGTTGTAGGGTACATGTGCATAACGTGCAGGTTTGTTACATATGTATACTTGTGCCATGTTGGTGTGCTGCACCCATCAACTCGTCATTTACATCAGGTATAACTCCCAATGAAATCCCTCCCCCCTCCCCCCTCCCCATGATAGGCCCCGGTGTGTGATGTTCCCCTTCCTGAGTCCAAGTGATCTCATTGTTCAGTTCCCACCTATGAGTGAGAACATGCGGTGTTTGGTTTTCTGTTCTTGTGATAGTTTGCTAAGAATGATGGTTTCCAGCTGCATCCATGTCCCTACAAAGGACACAAACTCATCCTTTTTTATGGCTGCATAGTATTCCATGGTGTATATGTGCCACATTTTCTTAATCCAGTCTGTCACTGATGGACATTTGGGCTGATTCCAAGTCTTTGCTATTGTGAATAGTGCTGCAATAAACATACGTGTGCATGTGTCTTTATAGCAGCATAATTTATAATCCTTTGGGTATATACCCAGTAATGGGATGGCTGGGTCATATGGTACATCTAGTTCTAGATCCTTGAGGAATCGCCATACTGTTTTCCATAATGGTTGAACTAGTTTACAATCCCACCAACAGTGTAAAAGTGTTCCTATTTCTCCACATCCTCTCCAGCACTTGTTGTTTCCTGACTTTTTAATGATCGCCATTCTAACTGGTGTGAGATGGTATCTCATTGTGGTTTTGATTTGCATTTCTCTGATGGCCAGTGATGATGAGCATTTTTTCATGTGTCTGTTGGCTGTATGAATGTCTTCTTTTGAGAAATGTCTGTTCATATCCTTTGCCCACTTTTTGATGGGGTTGTTTGTTTTTGTCTTGTAAATTTGTTTGAGTTCTTTGTAGGTTCTGGATATTAGCCCTTTGTCAGATGAGTAGATTGCAATAATTTTCTCCCATTCTGTAGGTTGCCTGTTCACTCTGATGGTAGTTTCTTTTGCTGTGCAGAAGCTCTTTAGTTTAATTAGATCCCATTTGTCCATTTTAGCTTTTGCTGCCATTGCTTTTGGTGTTTTAGACATGAAGTCTTTGCCCATGCCTATGTCCTGAATGGTACTACCTAGGTTTTCCTCTAGGATTTTTATGGTATTAGGTCTAACATTTAAGTCTCTAATCCATCTTGAATTAATTTTCGTATAAGGAGTAAGGAAAGGATCCAGTTTCAGCTTTCTACTTATGGCTAGCCAATTTTCCCAGCACCATTTATTAAATAGGGAATCCTTTCCCCATTTCTTGTTTCTCTCAGGTTTGTCAAAGATCAGATGGCTGTAGATGTGTGGTATTATTTCTGAGGACTCTGTTCTGTTCCATTGGTCTATATCTCTGTTTTGGTACCAGTACCATGCTGTTTTGGTTACTGTAGCCTTGTAGTATAGTTTGAAGTCAGGTAGCGTGATGCCTCCAGCTTTGTTCTTTTGACTTAGGATTGTCTTGGAGATGCGGGCTCTTTTTTGGTTCCATATGAACTTTAAAGCAGTTTTTTCCAATTCTGTGAAGAAACTCATTGGTAGCTTGATGGGGATGGCATTGAATCTATAAATTACCTTGGGCAGTATGGCCATTTTCACGATATTGATTCTTCCTATCCATGAGCATGGTATGTTCTTCCATTTGTTTGTGTCCTCTTTTATTTCACTGAGCAGTGGTTTGTAGTTCTCCTTGAAGAGGTCCTTTACATCCTTTGTAAGTTGGATTCCTAGGTATTTTATTCTCTTTGAAGCAATTGTGAATGGAAGTTCATTCCTGATTTGGCTCTCTGTTTGTCTGTTACTGGTGTATAAGAATGCTTGTGATTTTTGCACATTAATTTTGTATCCTGAGACTTTGCTGAAGTTGCTTATCAGCTTAAGGAGATTTTGGGCTGAGACAATGGGGTTTTCTAAATATACAATCATGTCATCTGCAAACAGGGACAATTTGACTTCTTCTTTTCCTAACTGAATACCCATGATTTCTTTCTCTTGCCTAATTGCCCTAGCCAGAACTTCCAACACTATGTTGAATAGGAGTGGTGAGAGAGGGCATCCCTGTCTTGTGCCAGTTTTCAAAGGGAATTTTTCCAGTTTTTGCCCATTCAGTATGATATTGGCTGTCGGTTTGTCATAAATAGCTCTTATTATTTTGAGGTACGTTCCATCAATACCGAATTTATTGAGCATTTTTAGCATGAAGGGCTGTTGAATTTTGTCAAAAGCCTTTTCTGCATCTATTGAGATAATCATGTGGTTCTTGTCTGTGGTTCTGTTTATATGCTGGATTATGTTTATTGATTTGCGAATGTTGAACCAGCCTTGCATCCCAGGGATGAAGCCCACTTGATCATGGTGGATAAGCTTTTTGATGTGTTGTTGAATCCGGTTTGCCAGTATTTTATTGAGGATTTTTGCATCAATGTTCATCAGGGATATTGGTCTAAAATTCTCTTTTTTTGTTGTGTCTCTGCCAGGCTTTGGTATCAGGATGATGTTGGCCTCATAAAATGAGTTATGGAGGATTCCCTCTTTTTCTATTGATTGGAATAGTTTCAGAAGGAATGGTACCAACTCCTCCTTGTACCTCTGGTAGAATTCAGCTGTGAATCCATCTGGTCCTGGACTTTTTTTGGTTGGTAGGCTATTAATTATTGCCTCAATTTCAGAGCCTATTTTTGGTCTATTCAGGGATTCAACTTCTTCCTGGTTTAGTCTTGGAAGAGTGTAAGTGTCCAGGAAATTATCCACTTCTTCTAGATTTTCCAGTTTATTTGCATAGAGGTGTTTATAGTATTCTCTGATGGTAGTTTGTATTTCTGTGGGGTCGGTGGTGATATCCCCTTTATCATTTTTAATTGCGTCAATTTGATTCTTCTCTCTTTTCTTCTTTATTAGTCTTGCTAGTGGTCTGTCAATTTTGTTGATCTTTTCAAAAAACCAACTCCTGGATTCATTGATTTTTTGGAGGGTTTTTTGTGTCTCTATCTCCTTCACTTCTGCTCTGATCTTAGTTATTTCTTGCCTTCTGCTAGGTTTCGAATGTGTTTGCTCTTGCTTCTCTAGTTCTTTTAATTGCGATGTTAAAGTGTCAATTTTAGATCTTTCCTGCTTTCTCTTGTGGGCATTTAGTGCTATAAATTTCCCTCTACACACTGCTTTAAATGTGTCCCAGACATTCTGGTATGTTGTATCTTTGTTTTCATTGGTTTCAAAGAACATCTTTATTTCTGCCTTCATTTCATTATGTACCCAGTAGTCATTCAGGAGCAGGTTGTTCAGTTTCCATGTAGTTGAGCGGTTTTGATTGAGTTTCTTAGTCCTGAGTTCTAGTTTGATTGCACTGTGGTCTGAGAGACAGTTTGTTATAATTTCTGTTCTTGTACATTTGCTGAAGAGTGCTTTACTTCCAATTATGTGGTCAATTTTGGAGTAAGTACGATGTGGTGCTGAGAAGAACGTATATTCTGTTGATTTGGGGTGGAGAGTTCTATAGATGTCTATTAGATCTGCTTGCTGCAGAGATGAGTTCAATTCCTGGATATCCTTGTTAACTTTCTGTCTCGTTGATCTGTCTAATGTTGACAGTGGAGTGTTGAAGTCTCCCATTATTATTGTAAGGGAGTCTAAGTCTCTTTGTAAGTCTCTAAGGACTTGCTTTATGAATCTGGGTGCTCCTGTATTGGGTGCATATATATTTAGGATAGTTAGCTCTTCCTGTTGAATTGATCCCTTTACCATTATGTAATGGCCTTCTTTGTCTCTTTTGATCTTTGATGGTTTAAAGTCTGTTTTATCAGAGACTAGTATTGCAACCCCCACTGTTTTTTGTTCTCCATTTGCTTGGTAAATCTTCCTCCATCCCTTTATTTTGAGCCTATGTATGTCTCTGCGTGTGAGATGGGTCTCCTGAATACAGCAGACTGATGGGTCTTGACTCTTTATCCAGTTTGCCAGTCTGTGTCTTTTAATTGGAGCATTTAGTCCATTTACATTTAAGGTTAATATTGTTATGTGTGAACTTGATCCTGCCATTATGATATTAACTGGTTATTTTGCTCGTTAGTTGATGCAGTTTCTTCCTAGCCTCGATGGTCTTTACATTTTGGCATGTTTTTGCAATGGCTGGTTCCGGTTGTTCCTTTCCATGTTGAGTGCTTCCTTCAGGGTCTCTTGTAAGGCAGGCCTAGTGGTGACAAAATCTCTAAGCATTTGCTTATCTGTAAAGGATTTTATTTCTCCTTCACTTATGAAACTTAGTTTGGCTGGATATGAAATTCTGGGTTTAAAATTCTTTTCTTTAAGAATGTTGAATATTGGCCCCCACTCTCTTCTGGCTTGTAGAGTTTCTGCTGAGAGATCTGCTGTTAGTCTGATGGGCTTCCCTTTGTGGGTAACCCGACCTTTCTCTCTGGCTGCCCTTAAGATTTTTTCCTTCATTTCAACTTTGGTGAATCTGGCAATTATGTGTCTTGGAGTTGCTCTTCTCGAGGAGTATCTTTGTGGCGTTCTCTGTATTTCCTGGATTTGAATGTTGGCCTGCCCTACTAGGTTGGGGAAGTTCTCCTGGATGATATCCTGAAGAGTGTTTTCCAACTTGGTTCCATTTTCCCCCTCACTTTCAGGCACCCCAATCAGACGGAGATTTGGTCTTTTTACATAATCCCATACTTCTTGCAGGCTTTGTTCATTTCTTTTTCTTCTTTTTTCTTTTGGTTTCTCTTCTCGCTTCATTTCATTCATTTGATCCTCAATCGCTGATACTCTTTCTTCCAGTTGATCGAGTCGGTTACTGAAGCTTGTGCATTTGTCACGTATTTCTCGTGTCATGGTTTTCATCTCTTTCATTTCGTTTATGATCTTCTCTGCATTACTTACTCTAGCCATCAATTCTTCCACTTTTTTTTCAAGATTTTTAGTTTCTTTGTGCTGGGTACGTAATTCCTCCTTTAGCTCTGAGAAATTTGACGGACTGAAGCCTTCTTCTCTCATCTCGTCAAAGTCATTCTCCGTCCAGCTTTGATCCGTTGCTGGCGATGAGCTGCGCTCCTTTGCCGGGGGAGATGCGCTCTTATTTTTTGAATTTCCAGCTTTTCTGCCCTGCTTTTTCCCCATCTTTGTGGTTTTATCTGCCTCTGGTCTTTGATGATGGTGATGTACTGATGGGGTTTTGGTGTAGGTGTCCTTCCTGTTTGATAGTTTTCCTTCTAACAGTCAGGACCCTCAGCTGTAGGTCTGTTGGAGATTGCTTGAGGTCCACTCCAGACCCTGTTTGCCTGGGTATCAGCAGCAGAGGCTGCAGAAGATAGAATATTTCTGAACAGCGAGTGTAGCTGTCTGATTCTTGCTTTGGAAGCTTCCTCTCAGGGGTGTACTCCACCCTGTGAGGTGTGGGGTGTCAGACTGCCCCTAGTGGGGGATGTCTCCCAGTTAGGCTACTCAGGGGTCAGGGACCCACTTGAGCAGGCAGTCTGTCCCTTCTCAGATCTCAACCTCCATGTTGGGAGATCCACTGCTCTCTTCAAAGCTGTCAGACAGAGTCGTTTGCGTCTGCAGAGGTTTCTGCTGCTTTTTTGTTGTTGTTGTTGTTGTTGTTATTGTGTAGCTGTGCCCTGTCCCCAGAGGTGGAGTCTAGAGAGACAGGCAGGTTTCCTTGAGCTGCTGTGAGCTCCACCCAGTTGGAGCTTCCCAGCAGCTTTGTTTACCTACTTAAGCCTCAGCAATGGCGGGCGCCCCTCCCCCAGCCTGGCTGCTGCCTTGCCGGTAGATCACAGACTGCTGTGCTAGCAATGAGGGAGGCTCCGTGGGTGTCGGACCCTCCCGGCCAGGTGTGGGAAATGATCTCCTGGTGTGCCTGTTTGCTTAAAGCGCAATATTGGGGTGGGAGTTACCCGATTTTCCAGGTGTTGTGTGTCTCAGTTCCCCTGGCTAGGAAAAGGGATTCCCTTCCCCCTTGCGCTTCCCAGGTGAGGCGATGCCTCGCCCTGCTTCAGCTCTGGCTGGTCGGGCTGCAGCAGCTGACCAGCACCGATCGTCCGGCACTCCCCAGTGAGATGAACCCAGTACCTCATTTGAAAATGCAGAAATCACCGGTCTTCTGTGTCACTAGGGCTGGGAGTTGGAGACTGGAGCTGTTCCTATTCGGCCATCTTGCTCCGCCCCCCCCCACTGGCCACTCTTTAATCTCCTTTCCTGATTCTTCCTGTCTCCCTTCCTTTGAATTTTGGTATCCTAGACTTACCCTTCTTCTTTGTCTACATTGTTCCCTTAGGGATCCAGTCGAGTCTTCTTATCTCTAAAGTGACAACACTCAAATTTTTATCTTCTGCCTATGTCTCTCTCCTCTAAATTTCTGACTAAAATATTCTGATTATTAAAAATTACTCCCTTCTCATCTCTCCTAATTGTTTTTGTCTTCTCAGAGATTTCCTTATTTCGGTAAATGGCAACTGCATTCTTCTGGTTGCTCAAGCCAAAAAACTTGAGTTATCTTTGACTATTGCTTTTCACTTAGAACTCACATTCAACCTGTAAGTAAATCCTATTGGTTATATCTTTAAAACGTGTCTTGAGCTCAACTGCTTTGACTGTTTCCAATGTTAATTCAAGCTGCCATCATCTTGCACCCGGAATATTGCAGCAGCCTCCTAACTAGTCTCACAGCATCCACACTGGTGCCTCTAGTCCATTTAAAAATAACAGTACAGGCCGAGTGCAGTGGCTCATGCCTGTAATCTCAGCACTTTGGGAGGCTGAGGCGGGTGGATCACAAGGTCAGGAGTTCAAGACCAGCCTGGCCAATATGGTGAAACCCTGTCTCTACTAAAAATACAAAAATAAATAAATAAATAAATAAATAAATAAAAATAATTAGCCAGGTGTGGTGGTGGGCACCTGTAATCTCAGCTACTTAGGAGGCTGAGGCAGGAGAATTGCTGAACCTGGGAGGCGGAGGTTTCAGTGAGCTGAGATCACACCACTGCACTCCAGCCTGGGTGACACAGCGAGACTCCATCTCAAAACAAACAAACAAAAAAACAGTACATTCTATTGCTATAGTGATATTTCTGCCTCATGGTTTTTGTTCTGGAATAGTTTCCCCCCAGGTATCTGTGTGGCTTACTCTCTAATCCTTTATGTTCTCAAAAGTTCTGAAGTTTGAGATGTCTTCCCTGACCACTCAAAGTACTACTTCTACCCTGCACTTCCTATTTCCTTTTGTCTTGTCTTCATAGCACTTATCACATCTAATATCTTATGCTTTATCTGTTAGTTTATTTCCATTAGAATGTAAGTTCCATGAGGGCAGGGATAATTGATTTCCCAACATCTAGAAAAATGCCTGGCACATAAGTGCTCAGTAAATATGTGAGTGAATGAATGGATGAGTGCTGGAAAGAGCATGGGACTTGAAGTTAAACTGATTGGATTAAAATCCCAGCTTTCTTATTAGCAGTGTGAATTTCAATAATTACTTCAACTGTCTCTGAAACTCATTTTCTGTAAAACAGGAATATATACCTCATGGCCCTGGCCTATGAATTAAATGTAACATTTATGAAGTGCTTGCCATATATTAGGCATTCAAATGGTAATCTGTCCATCTCCGTCCTAAGCCTAAGAAACAATAATAGTTCTTTACAGTATAATCAGTTTATTTTTGAGCAATACTTTTTTTTCAAAAGAGGAAGTTGCAGAAATATGTTTGAAGTCACAATGCAGTTTTTTTTTTAAAAGCAATTTAGAAAAAATAATTTATGAAATAAATGTCAATAAATAAATACTGTAATAATCCAATAGGGAAAAATAGATGTATTTTAAAAGGAATTGTGTAACTACAGTATGTAGAATACAGGGCTTTTGTTTCTCAGAAAGCAAAAAATATTTCAAATGTGTTTGAAATAACTGAGTAAAGAAAAAGAACCCAAACAATTAAGATAGGAAATAATAAAGGTGGAAATGAAGTAAAAATTTTAAAATGTAGTTGACCAATAAACCCAAAAGCTGATTACTTGAAAATATTAACAAAATTAATAAATTTCTGCTTACAGGATTAAAAGAGCCTCAAATTTGTAACTCTGTGACATTAGACTGAGGTCTGTAAACTATAGCTTGGTGGGCCAAATCCAGGCAACACTTGTTTTTGTAAATAAAGTTCTATTGTACCACAGCCACATTCATTCATTTATGTACTGTATATAGCTGCTTTTGTGCTACAATAGCAGAGTTAAGAAATTTTGACAGAGACCACATGTCCTACGAAGTCTAAAATATTTACTATCTGGACCTTTACAAAAAAATGTTTGTTGACCTCTTAACTAGAGGTATGCAAGTTCTTTTTAAAAAATGATTCTATTTCCCAGGGAAATAAGAAGCATGGCCATCATTTTAAGAATGAGATGTGGAGGTCTCAGAATTTTGAGGGAAGAGCAGCCCGAAATAGTTATCTGGTAAAAAGATTACTGAATGTATCAGATAAATGTAATAAGTGTATCAGAGAAAGGTAGTAAGATTGACAAAGGGCACTAAACACATCACTAAAGGATAGTGGAAAGTTGGGACAAGTAAGCATGCTTCTCTTTGAAAGATACTTACATCCTCAAAATAGATTATTTGTACCAGAGTTGGTTCTAAAGATATAGGAGCATTTTCTGATTCAGATTAATTAAAAATTAAATACCAACTAATTTTTAAAAAGGTTTACTACTTTCAAGTGCATAGAATTAAAACTCAGCTGACAATATTTGTGCCTGTGGTTCAGGGAAGTCTCTAGGGGACACTTACTTTAAATCCTCTTCTTGTTTGAAGAAGGGAAGAAAAATGATTTATACTGAGTTATGTGTTACAAAAGAATGGATATTCTAGAAGCAATAAATGCCTCCTTTCCCGCAAAAAAGCACTGTAATCAGGTGAGATAATCAGAGTAGGAAGAGACTTATGCTCTAGATAAAATAACCAATTTTAAATTACAAGAAAAACTTTACCCATAGAAATAACTTCACTAATCACAACAATGCTGCTGTGCTTATTCTCAATCTGTAGTCTAAAAATCACACTGTATTTGTCATGGAAATAAAAAAATCACCATTTTATGGAATTTTGTGACAAATCCTTTTGGAAAGCAAGTGTTTTATAAATTCACATTTTCAGTTTGTCCTAATATTTGCGAGATGGTTTGTTTTTATACATCACTGTATAAAGACATACACAGTAATGTTCATGGTAGGTTTATTAATAGCCCAAAACTGCAAGAGATAAATAACAGAATAGTTGGACAATGGAATACTGCATAGTAATAAAAAGGAACAAACTATGACTATACGTAAAATAGTGACCCATGCAGCCAACAGAAGAAATATCAGTATCTTTAAGATGAACTGAGGCGAAAAAGACCATCATAAATAGATAATCTGATAGTATGTCTGTCATTTTCTGAGAGTTTTTTTTTTTTTTTAAAAAGGAAACTAAAACACAAGATTTATTGAATGTTTTCTATTTACCCAAGCACTGTGCTGGGAGTGAAACACTGTATGTATTAAAATAAGTACCTTTAAAACTTTAAAACTCATTTAAATGAGGAAATATCAGAAAAAAATATGCCTTGCTATTTAGCAGTTAGGTTAAAATGTCAGGCACCAATTCATAGTGTGATTACTTTCCAATGACAACTGGTTGAGCATATTCTTAAGAAAAGAATGATTGAAATCTTGTCGTTCTGGTATAAGAGCAGAAACTGCGACTAATTATAGATCCTTATAATGTTCTTCCTTTCCACAATTTTTTATCTTTGCTTTGTTTACTTCTCAAACAACTGTAGATCAACTGCATCTGTTTAAGTACAGCACTAAGTCAGGCAAGATTTAAATACTATATTCCCTGCTAAATTGGGCCTGCCTCTTTATTAACTTCACTTTAAAAATCTGAGTATCATTAGGGTGATTTTGAAAAATAAATCTTACTTTAGATATGATAAATAATATGTCAAATGCCATTCACTTTAATAACATTCGTAAGAATGTTATATAGTATGTATGTTCCCCAAAGTATTTTACATAAAAAATTCCAATGTACTTTGTACTTTCAACACTAGTGTCTAATTTTTGCTGTTTTAATTTGTATTTAAAATACTTTTCCTAAGGATTTAATCCACAATTCAAAACTTTTAACATTTTACCTTTATCCTTTGTATTTTCACAGATACTTTCAAAATTAGTAATTTCCTCATAATGTAATATAACAAAAAAATCCAACAAAAATCCTTATTATGTAATAATGGAGGGGGAAAAAAGAAATAAAAGAAAGCTGTTAATTTATGAACACTTTACAAATTCTGTAAGATTCACTACGACAAATGAGCACACTTAAAAAAAGTCAAAGATATTAGATATAACTTTAATTTTGAATGTGATTTACATAAGGTCAAACCAAAGAATTACTTATACTTTATTGCCTAATCAAAATTAACATAAACATAACAAATAGTATTTATAAGTCAAAGTAACAAATCACTTTTTAAAAGAAAAAATCTCTACATTGTCAAAATTTTTCCTATGGAATATTGGCAAAGAATGTAAAGTTATATTGTGCCACAAATAGTTAAAAGCAATGATTTTTGGATGGTTCAATAAGATGTGTATATATAACTTAAAACAAATATTTGGGTTATTTTCTCTGGAAAGTTAGCTTGCAAATGAAAAGAAGAAAACCGAATCCGCATACTGTAATAGCTGTCCTCTTCAAAATTCTACTATTCCATGTAGATACTTCTTCCCTTAATTGTATATGAGTTGGATCATTTTCCCGTTCATTTTGCAACTAATATTTGCATGGAAAAAGAAAAGAGTTATTGTATATTAATAGAAACATTTTGATTTTTAAAAATATCATAATATCCATGTTAATTCAATTCACTTGTTTAGATGTAGGCAACTCAAGATTCCCATGGAAGATTTAAAGTAAACATATATGTCTTGAAATAGTCTTTCATTAGCATCCCATTACTGTAAATTATTAGTTTGCCATTAAAAATACATGCTGTCACAGATAATCACATTTTAAAATGGTGTTTTTATGTCATGAGACAAAGTAACTTTAAATTTAAAGTTTCTGTTTTACTTATAAGGAATGACAATTGATACTGATTTGCTTGTGTATTACATATCAATTAACATCTTACAAAAAAGTGAATCATTATTATAGCAAACCTAAAACATGAAATTTAGCAAAAACGAGAAGACCAGATGCTACTGGTAGAAACTTAATACTTTATTTAAATATAATTGCAGTAACAAATGTCAACAAAAACTTAAGTGGTTCTTTTAGTTAATTCTCAGCAATGAAAGTACAGTACCCATTCAGTTTGTAAATTCCCACAGATACAAATTTCTTGCTCAAGAAGCTCCCTTCTCCCCTACCTACTGTGTGTGTGTGTGCCCACTCTGTGTGTTTCTGTGTGTGTGTTTCTGTGAGAGACAGAGAGAGAGAGAGAGAGAGAGAAAGAGAGAGAGAGAAGGGGGAAGTGAGAGAGAAAAGACTTAAAGAGGGAGGGCTGAGAGGAGAGAGATGGCTTTTGGGGGTGGGGCACGAGAGAAAATAAGCAGAAACCAAAGATCCTTGAAAGATAAAAAGAATCAGGCACATTTATAGAGTGATATTTACTAGAAACATCCTGTGCTGGAGTGATGACATAAATACTTTCAACATCAGCAGGAATAATGACTTCCAAATTCGACTGTGTAAATATTTAATTAAAAAGCTTGCAAAATTAATTTTAAATTTATAGCAGAAAACCAGACTCCAACGCCAACTCATTAATACCATATTCTTGGTCTAACTTCCAAATGGCTTCATTCAGCAACAGATTCCTTTTTGACACTGATGCTCCATTTACTGAATCCTGAGAGTCATTCCTTTTATTAACCAATTACTTAGAATGACCCTTTCTGACAGGAGCCTGTCAGTGTGTTGGCTTGAAAGAGAGTGATGTGGTGTTAAAGTCTAGCCTTGACCTCTCCCACCCTCTCTCTTTGTTACCTCCATACACTTATCTGTGATAACTCACGTTTCTTAAAAAAAAAAATCTTCTTCGATTATTACTGGTAAACTCTGAAATAATATAAGCTTAACAGGCATCATAGCATATTTGCAAATCTGGAAGCCTTCATAATTCCCTAAATCAAATCTCATTATGATGATTACTACTTGTACAAGACTAATCTGGAAAAATCAAACCACTAGCTTGCTCCAAAATTAAGACTTTCTTGCCCAAAGAACTGTATTTGCCATTATTATAAACTAATTCATGTTTTCAAGGGCAGTTCTTATATAGAAATGCATAAATTCTAAATAGAGAAGGGTCACGGGAAAAAGGTCTTCTATTTAGCTAAAGAACAATGAAAATTCTCTTAACAGGTATGCATTATTAAAATAAATATTATGGTACCTGATTGAATTGTGTATGCTTTAGAGTGAGTCAGTCTCTATAGCAAAGTTTCTTAATTTCACTCATTTAACAAAAATATGGTTTTCTAATTTCATTTTAATTCTATACACACACCCTTACCCCTCACCCCTATGTTTTAGTTCATCTTAGAGAAACCAAATGAGTAAACAACCCTGAAGCAAATATGTTTTAGGAAATTTCCTACACTAAAAAACGCTGATGTTTTGCAAGAAGTATCTCCATACACATGCTTCTAAACTTCCCTGGGATACTCATGAAAAATAGCATGTGTAAGTAGAATCAGTTCTTTTCCTTTGATTCTTCTAGATGAGATGGAGGTAGTGATGATGAATGGTGCTATAATTTTTGGGTTGTCAGCAAGTTCAGGATGTAGCTTGTGTAGCACAGGTGCTTGACATATAGCAAGCAGTCTTATGTTTGTTGAATGAATAAATGTCAGAGATAATATAATTTCTAAGATGCCTTTTTTCTTTGGAAAGAAATTATTTTCTACAAGAATTCTGAAACATGGTGCTCATTTCCCCATTTAAAATGTCCTTTCCCACCTATTATTTTGTATAACAGAATTTGCTTCACAACTTTCTTCTCACTTTAAAAGACTCCTTTTGGGCTGGGCGCAATGGTGCACACCTGTAATCTCAGCACACTGGAAGGCTGAGGCAGGAGGATCACTTGACCTCAGGAGTTTGAGACCAGCGTGGCTAACATGGTGAAACTTCGTGTCTACTAAAAATACAAAAATTAGCTGGGCATGGTGGTGCATGCCTATAGTCCCAGCTACTCAGGAGGCTGAGGCAGGAGAATCACTTGAATCTGGAAGGCAGAGGTTGCAGTGAGCCAAGATCGCGCCACTGCACTCCAGCCTGGGCAATGCAGTGAGACTTGGTATCAAAAAAGGGGGGGGGGGGAGACTCCTTTTGATTTAACACATTAATAGCTAGAATGACAATTTATTAATACTTGGAACATGTATAAAGTCTATTTTGAAGAAAAGAACTTTTTTGATAAAATATTAATGAAAATGTTAAATGAATTATGGGTTGAAGCTAAATAATGTATAATCTAACCTTCAAATCAGATATTTCACAAAAGCTTTATAGACATAAATTTATTAAACAGATCAAGAGCTCAGAAGTGAGCTCTCTGGTCGACTGGAAGTGTTTTTCTTTATTATCCATCTTCAACAAAGGTTCCCATTCCAACAGCTTAGATTTTGTTATAGCCATTTTTTTTCGAGGTGGAAAAATCACCTGTCCTTAAATACGGATATATATTATATATTTTTCTGTATGTGTGAAAAACCAGAACCAAAAAAGTCCATACTCTTTAGAAAACAGTTAAATTATAAAAATATTACAGAGAGTCTGGACAATCAAAGGGGTATTTCATCCACAATCCTGTTTCTTTAACAGAACCAATAAATACTTCACTTATTTTATCTGTACATTTACATGTAAGTAATAATGTACAAATATAATTTCGTATCTTTAGCTGATATTTAATTTTCATTTTTTAACTGCTTATTATTATAACAATTGGTATAGCATAATTTATTCTCCTAATATAGAATACTTATGGTACATATAATTTGGGATAAAATACTATCAAAAGATACAAATTTTTAATGGTACTTGGCACATCCTGCTAAACTGTTTTTGAAAGGGCTTGTGTTACCAGTCTCACATAAGAGTATCAGTTTGGTGAACTCTAACTAGAAATTGGTAGTGATACATTTTTCCCTGCTAATTGAAAAGATAAAAATGACACATTCTTCTTTTAGTATGCATTTCTTTAATGGCCAACAAAATCTGTTTCCTATGTATATTTCTTCCTTTGGAAACTATCCTTTTCCCCACTTGTCTAAGTGTTCCATTTGTTGCTCTTACCAGAATTGCTTCATGGTCTAACACCTTTTGCTGTAAATCATTCGCCTTCGTTTCCCCTCCTTTTAATGTTAAATATATACCTTTTGAATTAAGTCTTTTAATTTGCAGACTTCTTCACTCAAATCTTCAACATTATTAACCAATTCTTCACAAACTGAAGTAAAATTCCGGGGAGAAGCCCATTCCAGCGTTATCTGTTAATATTTTCAAAAGTTCAACAATAAATAATGGAAATAACTTCCCACAACTTTATATCCACAAAGATTATACAACATTCTTAAATATTAAATTATATAATTGATATATATACCAATTTTGTTGATATAGGATAAATATCAAAATTGTTTAGGATAAATACACCAAAAATAAGTAACTTTATAAAAATAATCAAATGAGCTTGCCAAATGCATTTCCTGAATATATGTATATATAACTTTCTATATGGAGATTAATATTAGTAATACCATTTATGATGAACAAATCAGTTCATGAAGGTTTTAAAAATGACACGATTCTCATATTAATTGATGTTATATAAAAATCACTGGAAAACAAGTACATTAAAAAATTTTTACTCAGACAAACAGCTAAAACCTAATCACATGAAATAAGCTGCTTTTGCAGGCCACTTACACTTTTTCTTCCTTTTTTTTTGAGACAGTGTCTTGTCCCGTTGCCCAGGCTGGAGTGCAGTGGTGCAATCATGGCTCACTGCTGCCTCAACCTCTTGGGCTCAAGTGATCCTCCCACCTCAGCTTCCTGAGTAGCTAGGACCACAGGTGCATGCCATCATGCCCAGGTAATTTTCAGTTAGGACCAGAGGCACATGCCATCATGCACAGCTAATTTTTAAAAATTCTTTGTAGAGACAGGGTCTCACCATGTTGCTCAGGCTGGTCTCAAACTCCTGGCCTCAAGCAATTCTCCCACCTGGGCCTCCCAAAGTGTTGGGATTACAGATGTGAGCCACCATGCCCAGCTACTTGCACTCTTCCTATTCTAAATTTATTTAAAAATCTTTTATTGATACAGTTTTTAAATAACACACTGTTTTGTTCCATTTTCACTTGGGTCTCCTGTCACTTTATATTTTAAACAAGAACACATGGTAAATTCAATACATGGATCAGTTTAATTTTTGGTGTGACTCGTTTTCTTTTTCTTGAGGTAAGAATACAAAGTTTTAAAATTAGTATGTAATGAAATAATATTAAACAAATTGAGTTATTTAGATCTTACGTGATTTTGCAGAACAAATGATACAATTTTAGCAAATCAGTACTATTTATTGAATTATCATGAACTTATCTGGAATGTTCTTCAGTGTTCATACTTTTCTTCACTTAATAACTTTTGTAGAATACCTTTTGAGAATTTACAGGTAACTCAGTAATAATATTCTGTACAGCTGTTATTAAATGGCCACACTGTTTATTTAATTTGAGAAGAAAGTTGAGGAACTCATCACCACTAAAGAAAGGAAACCAACAAACAAGCAGGAATTACCAATAAGAGCAATTTATTTCATTCTACTAGGCTAGTTACTGAAAATCTAGTCATAAAATTAGATTCTTCCAAAAGAATTCATGGAACAGCTAATACAGATTAGGTACTGAAACAGGCACTGATTATAAAAGAAAAACAAACCTCCAATCCTGAGAATCTTAAAGTTCAGGATAAGATGCAGATATACAATTGCAGCTTTATTATTCACAGGAACACATGAAGGAGGAAGATAAAATAATCAATATCTGAGTAGCTACTATGTGAAGACACTGCACTAGTTATTTTACATTGGTTATTTCTTTTGATTTTTCCTAACAACCCCTATAGGATAGATGTTGTTAATACTATTTTACAGTGGAGACATCTAAAATTCAGGGGGAATGAATTTAATATCACATGAGAAGGAGGAAGTAGGGAATTAGAAATGCTTTACAGAGATAATACTTGAATTGTGTCTGTGGTTGAAGAAAAAGTTTGCCAAGTAGGTAAGGAAGAGATTCTGGATAAAGAGAATAGCAGGTGCAAGACTACAAGGGTAAAGGTCAGTAAGGTGTAATTAAAACACAAATTATTGAAAAGTAGTAAGATAAAAGGCTGGATATAACCATTTATTAAAAGAACTTTTGTGTCAGCATAAGGAATTGAATTTTACCTTTCTGATGATGTAGAGTTACTAAGAGATTTTCAACAGGAAATTTGAAAATTAGACTTTTAAATGAGAATGTTTATTTGGAGAGTAGTGTGGATAAAAGGAACACAAAAATAGAAGCAGAATAATTAGGCGACTAACAGAGAAATGCATCCAAGAGATGATGAAGGAAAACTTAGACTAAGGATCTGGCAGTGGCAGTCTTATTGTGGGGAGGAGGGAGAGCAGTGGCTTGAGAAACCTTTAGGAGAATAAACTGAAAAACTTGGTGATGGATTGTATGTAATGGAAGAATCTATGATGATTCTCAGTTTTTTTGGTTTCCATGGAAGGCAGTGCCGCCAAGCAAGGAACTGAATTTGGTGGTGGATGGTGGAGATAAAAGAAAACATTATGGCATAATAATTAAGTGCACAGGCTCTTGAGTCAAGAGTCAATGTGAGTTTGGATTCATCTTCCACACTTACTAGCTTTATGATTTTGGGCAAGAATAATCTTAAGCCAAATGTTTTCGTATCTCTAGAATGGAGACAGCAGGACTCAAGAAGACAATGTATATAAAGTACCTAGGATTGTGTCTAGTACATAGCTGGTGTTCAAGTAAATGTAATTATGATGACTGCAATGGTGAGGAGACATGCAGGTGGCAACAACAAGTAAGTGGTAGAAGATGGGGGTCTTGCAAGGGTATTTATTCTGGGCTCTAAAGACTCATGAAGCTAGATACAATTCAGAGTCGGTGAACCTCAATGGGAAAAAAATATGTCTTTATTTTCACTAACTTCTAGCCAAGATTCAGTCTTTCCTTGAATTGTGAAGGTAGCACAAACACAGTAGTATTAGAAATGTCTCCAATAGAAATCAAAACTATGATCATAAAGACGACCATAAGACATATTGTGAAGAAGGGAGAGTTGATAGGGGTAGAACAGAAAAGCCACTAAAGGAAATGTAGCCTGAGAAGTAGAAGAAAATCAGTAGTTAAAGAGTTGTTATGAATGACAATGAAGGGGATGGATTCAAAGGAGAAAAGATTAAGCACATTAAATAAGTATACTGATTTTGGTAATGAGAAAACACTGGTGACTAGATTAGCTTCAGTGGCAGAAGCCAATTTATAGTAGAAACAACAAAGAAACTTAACCCAACAGAAAAGTTGGTCAAGGCTATTAATAGGGAATTCAGAGAAAAAAAAAAAGAAACAAAATTTGAATGGATAATAAATGTGGGAATACAATAACCGTAAGATGCCACATCCTAGCAGAATGATAAAAATTAAGATCATTAATATCAAGAGTTGACAACTGTATTAGATGACCTTTCTGGGGAGTCCTTTAACAGTATCTACTGAAATAAAAATACAATAAAAACTACTATTATTGGACCAAAGGTAATTTGTGTGTGTGTGTGTGTGTGTGTGTGTGTGTGTGTGTGTGTGTGACAGAGTCTCGCTCTGTTGCCCGGGCTAGAGTGCAGTGGCGCAAGGCTCACTGTAATCTCTGCTCCTGGGTTCAACTGATTCTCGTGCCTCAGCCACCTGAGTAGTTGGGATTACAGGTGTGCACCACCATGCCCAGCTACTTTTTGTATTTTTTAGTAGAGATGGGGTTTCACCAAGTTGGCCCAGCTGGCCTTGAACTCCTGGCCTCATGTGATCAACCTGCCTCAGCCTCCCAAAGTGCTAAGATTATAGGCGTAAGCCACCATCCTAGCCCCCAAAGGGTACTTCTAAGCCCATACAGAAATTCTTATTTGTAGAAGTTCTGACTACATACTATACAAAGTTTCTTTCACACTATTTCAATAGAAGGAAAGGTTATAAAAAGCAAGCAATGTCAGCCTCCAATGAAAATAATAGAAAACTTCTAAGATACAGTACTGGGATGTATATAGTATTTTCATTTAAGACAAGTCTTTTAGCTATTAGGCTGAAAAAATGAACAATTTCACTTTAACAGTTTTATAAAATACAAACTTTATAAACAAAATACATATAATCAATGACTTAGAATAAAAAGTACCTGATGGTTGCTTTCAACAAGCAAACCTAAAATTAAAAAATGTAGGAAAACCCTTGTTCTGTTTAGCAATAAGTATTCATAAAACCATTTTCAAAAAATATGCAATTCTTCTTTATTCTATTTTCTTTCTGATCTTTAGAAAACACAGAACTTGGAGTATATGACACATTTCTGCCAAAGCAACAGCAGTGATTACTTGTATTTTGTTTCCATGTACTATTTATACAAGTACACTTATAACTTAGATTTCAGTGTTCTTTAAATATTCCAATTTTATTTATCAAGAATAATTACTAAATGAGTAATTCACTAATGCCATATATATTTAATTTATGACCTCGAGGAAATTAAGATCCATTGAGAATTATCATTTGAATTATCAACTGATAGCAGGTATGTAATTTTAGATAGGTGATTCACGAATACGTATGTGGAATATAAATTCATCAGTTCTTATTCTTAAGATAGTAAGAGTTCAAATAAACAAATTTTATTACTAGCAAAATTAGTCTTAATGAATGAAAGGAAAATATATACCTTTCTTGTGACATATAATTTTCAGAGCCACTGAATATGGATGGACAAACTGTACAAAACAAAACTCTACAGAGTGCCATTCACACTATGTGAATGGTGTGTCTCCATCACAGCTGCACAGTATATGACCTATACAACTTTACATGGCAGGCCTGATAACTTTGTGCTTATTTAAAAAATTCAAAATAAGCAGATATGACACAGGTATAGTAGACTGTATTATTTGATCCAATTCTCATGTCTTTTCTACTGAGCTAACTACTACCAGTTCCCTGACCCCTGTCAGGGGACTATAATTCATGCCCCAGGGGCATGAGGCCTGACCACATGACTTGCTTTAGCAAATAAAATATGATTGGAAGTTACTGTGTAACTTTTGAACAGAAGCTTCAAGAGCCACTGAATGATCCTGCCATCTTTCTCTTCTTTCCCATGAGAGCAGTATGTCCCAGGTTGAGACTGTTCCTCCAGCCTACTCTCAGAATGACAAGATCACTGTTGCTGACCCATGATACAGATGATCAGGAAACACAGTTTGTTGTTATAAGTGACTGACATTTAGAAATTATTTGTTACTACAGCATAACATAGTATAAGCAAACTAAAACAACAGGCCATTTAAAAAATCTGAAGTCAAGTACTAAGATAAAATTTATACTTTAAATAAAGGTATTATAAACAAAGGTATTATGTGCTCATTGTAGAATATCTGAAAAAAATCAAAATCGTCAACAATCTTACCACTCAAAGACAATGACTAGCACTATTTTCTCTCAGAATATCTTTTTATAATACACATTTTCTTCCAGTGTTTTTCCTATGGATATATATAACTGACATTGCTTCACATGACCTTTTATATTGTGCCTTTTATAATTATCATGAGTATTTTCCCATGATGTTAAGTTTCAAAATAATTTTAATGATGAAAAAATAATTATATTGATGCAATGGAATTTAACCATTTTCCTGATGTTCAGTATTTAGAGTTTCAAATTTTAGAATGTTTATAAATAATAGGGGTGAACAATACACTTTTACATAAAATCTTAACATCTATATAGATTTTTTGGGGTGGAGCAGTTTTCTTGATGGACATAGCTTTGAGATGCTTTTGACACCTTCAAGTGGATGTCAGCTCAGACAAAGAGTCTAAACAGGAACAGTTAAAAATTTCAAATGTGAATGAAAACTTATTATTTCTGTTCAAAATATCTAAAATTAGCAACAGAATGGATATTACAATTTTAAATTGCACTCTTTATTTTTTTAAGAGAGTCTTGCTATGTTGCCCAGGCTGGCCTTGAACTTCTGGGCTCAAGTTATCCTCCTGCCTCTCAAGTAGATGAGACTACAGGCACACCCCACTGCATTGGCTTTAAATTGCATACTTTAATTCTGCAAACATACTAAGGCAGAAAAAAGTAAGTGCAGTGTCTGTATGCATTGTTGTAACAGATTATTTTAGAAGATTTTGACACACAGAAGAAAACTATCTTAAAATAAATCAGTAAATTGTTGAAGTCACATTACTAGGAGATTATAATCAATCAGTTCAACTTTTCCTGCTGTTAGTTTTCTTATGACTTAATGACTGATTTCTTCTTTAAAGGATGACTTTGAACAAATGGTAAGTAAAACCTTTTCTGTAACAGCATGTAAACAAAGTCTGTGATTTAATAACAAGGTCAAATTCCTGGAATATATGTCTGCCAGTTTTATTTTTTTAAAAAAATTCAGTAGCTTTTTATAAGTGAACCATTCAGGATTCTGTACATTCTTTACATTTATTAAATCCCATAAAGTAAATTCATATAGGCAACCCTGCCATCATACAAATAAGTTACATAAAAACATTTAATTTGCAACTCAGTCATTTAGAACTTAGAATATTTCTTCATAGAAACAATAATGAAGAAAAGCAAGAAAATGAACAATGATATTTAAGAAAGTGTGCTGATTTTTAAGTCCTCACAACTGAAATCCTTCACAATGCATTTAAATATTTAAGAATTATTAAGTTATTCTGAAACAAAGATGAGGCATTATTTTAAATACAGATCTTGCTGTAATGAGATATATTAAGGAAGAAGAATGGAAAAATGGGAATAGGGAATTTTAATATGGGGAATATTTATAATTTAAGCTGTATAATAAAGTTTTTAAGAAATTAGGATCATCTATATTATTTTCTGGAATACTTCTCTGAACTCCAAAATAATGTGGAAATCTATTGTCTATGTTTAATTAATGTTTATCATAATTACAATATTAGTTTTAGACAGACTATACTACTGATAATATCACTGCATTTGCAAGTATAGTATAGGATATTATAATTCATTAACTCATTTATCCACGTATTCAATAAAATCTTGCTATACAGTCATGTCCCAGGCAATGGATAACACGGTTAATATATACACCAAGCTCCTTAGGTCATTCTGATAACGTAGCCAGGTAAGGAAATCACTAGCATAAATCATGGTTATGAACCCTAATATGTTTTAAAAGCATATATATAGAAACCAAGTCTCTACTAACATGTAAGGTACTTTTATGTTAGCTATGCAATCCTCATTTGTAAAATTATTTTAGGGAAAAAATCAAACTGGAATACGTTGAAATAAAAAACAGTATTTGTATTATCAGTAGAAAACTAAAATGACTGTGATACTCTTAAATTAACTAAAAAAGAAAACTTAGAAAATAATACTAAGCTAGTATTAAAAGTAAGATTAGAGGAAACTGAGGAAATAGAAAAAATATTTGTGAAGATTTTTTACAGGGAACTTGTATGTACTTTTAAAAGCTCTAGAGGCAAAAAATTTGATTTGTCCTCTGTACAGGCATTATTCCTATTCTTAGTCCCTGTGGTAATGGTTACTTTTGAACTCATAGGAAACCAAAAGAAAGGAAGGAAGAGAGTTTCCTAAGCAATAAAAATATAGAAAGAATGAGTTAAGAGAAGCTTACATGAGCAAGAGATTGGGTAAAATGTAATTAACTTGACCAAGTGCAATGAGAGGTAGAAGGTGGGGAAAAACATTTGGTGCACAAATCCTCAAAGTTGGGGAGAGAAAGCCATTGTAAAAGAAAAAAGAATTTCATAGGCTGGTTATAAGGTAGTGTTGCTAAGTGACATAATTTCAAAATTATCTAGTTGGTGGAATGAAAACAATTATTATAGGTTATTTTGGATTATAAAATCTAGGGGAAAATTACTGAAAAGACAATCATATAATCTAGAAGGCAGAAGAGGCCTTACAGGGTTTGTATTCTATCCTATGGTTAAATTCTTTCCATAAGCAAAAACCTCTAGAAGTAGCTATTATGTACAATAAAACTGTTATCTTATTTATTCTGGACATTATACTTCTATTAATGCAGCCTAACAGTGCTGGCTTTCCATGACTAGTCATGTGACACTTTAACCTAAACTGAGTTAATAATAAACTTAAAAACTCTTAGTGATTCTTCATGTATATTAAGTCCCATCCTATAGTAATATAGTTAATCTTGGACTTTCCATTTATCCTTATTAAAGTTAACCCTATTAATTTTGGGGAGATTTGCTTCAACCTGCCAAAGCCTTTAAAATCTTAATTCTCTATATCTCCTCCATCTAGCCACCAGTCACATGTAGCTATTGAACCCCTGAAATCATAGAGTATATTCTCAGACTATAACACAATCAAACTGGAAATCGATAACAGAAAAATCTCCAAACGTGGACATTAAACACCATACACCATGGGTTATTTAGATAATCCATGGGTCAAAGAGGAAGTCTCGAAGAAAATAAAAATATACATAGAAGTGAATGAAAATGATCACACAGTGTATCACAATTTGTGGAATGCAACTAAAGCAGTGCTGAAAGGGAAATGTAAAAGACTAAATGTTTACATAAGAAAAGAAAGTCTCAAAAATGATCTAGATTTCTGCCTCAAGAATCTAGAAAAAGAGCAAAATAAATTCAAAGTAAGCAGAAGGAAGAAAATAGTAAGAATCACAGCAGAAATCAATGACACTAAAAGCAAGAACAATACAGAAAAGTTACTGAAACAAAAGAGCAGGTTCTTTGGAAAAACAAATGCGTAAACCTCTAGCAAGACTAACAGAGATAAAAAAAGAAAAGATGGAAATCACCAATATCAAGAATGAAATGGGATATTATAACAGATCCTACAGTCATTCAAAGAATAGCTGGAAATACTAGGGGCAACTTTTGGCTTCATCAATTAGAAAAAATGAACCAATTCCTTGAAAAACCACACATTACCAAAACTCAGCTAAAGTAAAATAGATATAACTTGAATAATCCTATGACCATTAAATAAATCAAATTGTAATTTAAAAGCTTCCCCCACAAAATATTCAGGCCCAGATGGTTTCACTGGAGAAATCTACAGAATGTTTAAAGAAGAATTAATGTCAATTCTACACAATCTTTTACAGAAAATAAAAGGAGAGGGAATAAGTCCCAATTCCTTTTGTGAGGCCAGTATTGTCCTGATACCAAAACCAGACAAAACGCAAAAAAGAAACTTACAGAGCAATATTCCTCAAGAACTTAGATACAAAAATTCTTAGCAAAATACTGGCAAATCAAATCCAACAATGCATAAAAAGAATAATAACCCACAGCCACATGGGATTAATCCAGGTATGCAAGGTTGGTTCAATAGTTAAAAATCTAACAAAGTAACCGTATCAACAGGCTAAAGAAAAAAGTCACATGGTCATATCAGTTGGGATAGAAAAAGCATTTGAAAAAATTCAACAACCATTCATGATAAAAACTTTCAGAAAAATGAATAGAGCATAACTTCCCCAATATCATAAAGAGAATCTACAAAAAAACCTATAGCTAACATCACAGTTAATTAATACTAAAAAAGTGGATGGTTTTCTTCTGAGATTGGGAAGAAGGCAAGAATGTCCACTATCTACAACTCCTATCCAACATAATATTGGAAGTCTTACCCACTGCCATGAGGGAAGAAAAAAGGCATACAAATGTGAAAGGAAAAAATTAACCTTTTTTTGCAGACTACATGATTATCTACATAGAAAATCTCAAACATTCTACAAAAAACCTCCTACAACTAATATCTGAGTTCAGTAAGGCTGAAATGTACAGTCAAGACACAAAAATCAATTGCTCATGGAAACAAATAAAAAGATAAATACCATTGGCAATTGCGCCAAAGAAAACAAAATACTTAGGTATACATCTAACAAAATATGCATGAAATCTGTATGATGAAAATAACAAAATGCTGATGAAAGAAAACAAAGAAGGTCAGAAATGGTGGCTCAGGTTTGTAATCCCATTACTTAGGGAGCCAAGGTGGGAGGATCACTTGAACTTAGGAGTTTGAGACCAGCTGTGGCAACAAAATGGAAACCCTGTCTCTACAAAAAATTTTAAAAATTAGCCAGGCATGGCGGTACATGCCAGTGGTCTCACCTACTCAGGAGGCTGAGGCGGGAGGATCACCTGAACCCAGGAATTCGAGGTTGCAATGATCCATCATTGTGCCATTGCTCTCCAAACTGGGTGACAGGGTGAGACCCGGTCCCAAAAAATATATTTTAAAAAAGAAAACCTAAAACTTTTAGAGATGTATGTGTTTATGAATTAGTATAATTGACATAACTGTCAATTATACCTAAATTAATCAATAGGATTCATACAATTACCACCACAATCTCAGAAAGTTTTTTTTTGTAGAAAAAGCTTTACATAGAAAAGCTTTATCTAAAATTTATATGGAAAGAAAAAGGCTATAGAATAGCCAAGATGATTTTGAAAAAGAACAAAATGAGAGGAACCACTCTTCCTGATATAAAGGCTTACCATATAGTTAAGAGTAATCAAGACGTGGTACTTTCAGAGGGATAGACACATAAGGAACCCAGAATAGAGAACCCAGATTATACCCACACAAATATGCCCAATTAATTTTTGACAAATAATCAAAAGCAATTCAATGGGGGAGGAACAGCCTTTTCAATAAATAGTGCTAGAGCAATTATCCATCCCCTGGTTAAAAAAAAAAAAAAAAAAAAAAAAAAAGAACCTCGGCCTAAACCTCATAACATTACAAAAATGAACTCTCAAAATGTATCATGGACTTAAATGTAAAACTATAAAACTTCTATGAAAAAAGCATAGGAGAAAATCTTTGAGACCTAATTTCTTAAACTGTTATTTAACTTGATACTAAAAATATACCAAAAGTAATGTTCTGTAAAGGGAAAATCTGGTAACTTAGACCTCATCAAAAGAAAAGTTTTTGCTCTGTGAAAGACCCCATTAAGAGGATGAAAAGAAAAATTACAGAGTTGGGAAAAATATTTACAAATCACATATTCAACAAAAGATTTGAATGTAGATAACTCCCAAAACTCAACATTAAAAAACAATTAATCTAACATAAAATTGGCAAAAGATACTGTTAGAATTTCACCACAAAAGTACACATATGGCAAATAAGATATAAAAAGCTGTTTACATCATTAGCCATTAGTAAGTGCAAGTAAAAACATAACAAGCTATTACTATATACCCATCAGAAATGGCTAAAAAATATCATGCTAACACCAAATGCTGGGGAGGATGGAGAGCAAACTGGATTACTCATACACTTGCTGGAAATATAACAGTACTGTCATTCTGGAAAACAGTTGGACAGTTTTAAAATACACTAAATATGCAACCACCGTACAACCTAACAATTGTCCTCTTCAGCATTTATCCCAAAGAAAGAAAATGTATTTTCTAATAGACTCTTGTAGATGAATGTTCATAGCAGTTTTATTTGGAATAGCTAAAAACTAAAATCTATTCAAATGTTCTTCAATGGATAAATGGTTAAACAAACTGTAGTATATACATACCATGGAATACTACTCAGCAATAAAAAGGAATGAACTATTGTACTGATACATGCAACAACTTTGATGAACCTCAAGAAAATTAGGATGATTGAAAAAAGTTAATCTCAAAAGGATTTATACTGTATGATTCTATTTATATAATATTCATGAAATAACATCATTAAAAAAATGGAGAACAAATTATTGGTCGCTAGGGGTTGGTATGGGGAGAAGGTTAGACGTGGCTATAAAGGGGTAGTGTGAGAGAGCCCTGTGTTAAGTACATTGAACATGGAAGTAGTTACATGAAGCCATAAATGTGATAAAATTATATATATACACACACACAGATGAGTGCATAACTCACAAAATATGAGTAAGCTCTATGGGTCGTACCAATGTAAATTTTCTAGTTTTGATATTGTCCTACAGTTATAAAAGATACTAATACTGGGCAAAACTAGGGAAAGAATGCATGGGACTTCCCTGTGTATCTCTTTGAAATATCCCAAGAATCTATATTTCAAAAAATTAAAAAAAATCACTTATTGCTGTATAATATATTAATAAAATCAAATATTATTTTCAAAATAGATTTGGGATTATTAATAACCATTGCTTGACAAGTTTTTAATATTGGAAATGAAGTTTATATTTTGGTAACATAATTTCTTATATAGTAAGGCTGAAAATAGAACTGAGCTACCTAAGAAATGTTTTCTTATTGACCTAAGTGAAAATATTACTTTGAATTTTCAATTTAACCTCTAAAATGATTTTTAAAGGTATACTATAAAAAAGTATGGGATTGTTTATAAGGTTCAATTTAGCAAGATGCAATGAAAAAATAAAACAAAAATATTTCTATGTGAGTTAACAGGAAGACACATTGTTTGCTTCTTGGTAAATGACTTTATAAAAATTGACTTTACAAAGCACATCCAATTTCAGAACACAGTATCTTCCAAAATCTATTACCCTGGGAAAATGATCATATCAAGTAAAATGACTCAGACATTATGAAAATTAAACTAAAAAAGAACAATTGGTTCTTAACACTATTAATGTAAACAAATAAGTTAATTTTACCTGATTTCTAACTTTATCTCTTCAGATAACTCTCCAAATTGTATCTCTTCTACCTGTAGTTCTTTAAGAGCAGCCAGAATTTTCTGCTGGTCTTTACTGGTAATTCCATTCTAAGCAGAAATAGTTTTAAGGTACAGTAAATTAGTTATACTTGAATAATTTAAAACTCAAAATCACTGAAGATGTTTTCTTACTTGATGAATTCACAACTTGAAAAAATAGGCATACAGTGGAAAAATAACACATTTCTAAAAAAATATATGTTTTTCTTTTTTTTTTTTTTTTTTTTTGAGACGGAGTTTTGCTCTGTAGCCCGGGCTGGAGTGCAGTGGCCGGATCTCAGCTCACTGCAAGCTCCGCCTCCAGGGTTCCCGCCATTCTCCTGCCTCAGCCTCCCGAGTAGCTGGGACTACAGGCGCCCGCCACCTCGCCCGGCTAGTTTTTTTTGTATTTTTAGTAGAGACGGGGTTTCACCGTGTTAGCCAGGATGGTCTCGATCTCCTGACCTCGTGATCCACCCGTCTCGGCCTCCCAAAGTGCTGGGATTACAGGCTTGAGCCACCGCGCCCGGCATGTTTTTCTTATAACTGTGATTGATGTTAGTTACAGCATTAAAATATTTAGATATATAATAACTATAGCCAATTTTTTTGCAATACATAACAACTATGATGGACTCCCAAAACAAATTACTAGAACTTAATATTTGTAATACTTCAAAAAACATAGTAAAACAAAATTGCCTTCAAATTTTCATTTAAAAATCAGTGATAAATGAGAATCAAGTCCTATCTTTGTTTGTATTCTACCTTTAGTGTTAAACTAAATTTTCTATACTGGAGTTAGCTTTGTAGTATGCTTATTTATTTTTAGTGATACTAAAAATTTCAAGTTTCCCATGTGGTCGTGCACTCAGATCATTGCTTTTTACATACCGTATTTATCAAGGTGTCTCTAACACATCCCACAGCTATATGTTATTAGGTAATACTAGATGGCAAAATAAAAGGTCTCAATAGTTTTGAGAACCAAACAAAAGGCTTGGGAGACATATGTTAATACCCAAATACATAGAAAAACAATCTCTTATTTGTAAGTGCCCCAGTTTTCAAATCTATTTCACATTTGAAACTGAAGTATCAGTTTTAGTTCAGATGTCATGACAATCTGAAAAAAAAAACAAACAACCCAAACTGTAAGTCATTACGTGTTCTTAAAGTAACTTAACACTAACACAAGACTTTAGATATGGTTATGCGTAATCATATCTAATCAAGGACACAGTAAAAGAGCAATCTTTTGTCTGTAGCCCTAGTATTTTAAAGAGAAAAGGATCCATAATTTTAAAAACATCAAACAATATATCAGGAATTTCTGAAACTGATACTAACCTTTGTAAATTCATCTTCCCTCATGGTCAAAAGGTGTCTTAACGTTATATCCCTTTCCTGTATAAAAGGAAAAAAAAGGCCACCTTTCCATATAATTAAAATAGTAGAAGGAGAAGCAGGCAAGTTTTCATAAGTTAGTTACTTGCTTCACTCTCAAGCAAATTCCAGTTTTCTAGAGGGAACAGGATATGTAGATATAGAACTATAATATTAAGTAGACAGTAATGAGTATCATAATAACTATTCACCTAAAAAGTATAAACATAGCTAAGTTTTCAGATTCAAATGATTACTATTCATATTTGCTTACATTAAAAGAAAAGCAGTTCTATAAAATTTGGCAGAAATTATGTTTTATGAATATTTTAAATTTCTGACTGTATCACATTAAACCATCATGTAGTTTTATTCAAGATTTCTCCAAATAGGGAGACACTTGAAGATTATACAATGAAGCCCAACTCTGAAATATTTTAACAGAATGTGCACACTCCAAAGAGGAGTCTATCTTAAATAGCGCTTTACTGCTTCAGTATCCCCACCTAGCTGATAATAACTGTCATGGACTCAAACCCCATAATGTATGCTTAAAACACCCAGACAGTCCTTGGCATATGATCTGATTTAACTTTCATGACAACCCTACACTAGGTATTATTATCCTTATGAAGCAAATGAGATATTTAAGTCACATATTTCAGTGATTAAACATCAGAGTAAGAATCTGATACCAGGTGTGTTTGGTTTAATATCATGCTCTTCCAATATTCTACTCATGAAGATGAGCAACTACAGAAACAAACTAAGGGCTCAGGTGTATATGAAGGTTAGACAATGGGTAAAAACTGTTTAATCTCAGATTCTAATTTATGAAAATTTCTAATTATGAAATGTTTGTTTCAAATTTAAAATCGGGATGTACTACAAATTACGGAGAAAAGTGAATAGGCAGTTATTTATAGACATGTTTATGAATTAATATCTAATGTTACAGTAACCAACAAACTAACATATATGCATAACTCACTGTAGGTTATATAAGATCTTACCTTTAGTAAATCTGTCATATATTCAAGTCCAATACCATGTAAAAATACTTCCAGATCTCCAAATGCTGTATATGAACTGTATACATTTATAGCAATGTCAATTTCAGAACAGACTATAAATGCACAAATAAATATATATTTATATTGCAAGAGAATACAAATAATGATGAATTCATGTAGCATATATTTGCAATCTGCACACCAGACCTATGCTATATCAAAGGAATGAGTAAGGTTTTGTGACTGAAGGTGTATGAGGAGTATAACTCATCTTTCCCCAAAATGAAAATATATGTCAGTATGTACACTTTGTGAAATTTCTGCACATAAAAATCTCCTCAGCCTGGCACAGTGGCATACACCTGTAGTCCAAGCTACTTGGGAGGCTGTGGTGGGAGAACTGCTTGAGCCCAGGTGTTTGAGGCAAAAAAACCCACAAAAAACGGGGTGGGGGGGAACCACACCTCTTTAATTGCAGTAAGTAAAATGTAAATAACTTTAAATGGGGTAAGGAGATAATTATTTTTGGCCATGTACTGAACAGCAGTGTTCTGGGGGGGAAAGTGTATGTTTAATTGTAGCATATAAAATTAGAACTGTACTAAAAATAATTAGAAAACAAGGTGTAATACTGTTTGAACACTAATATAATTTCAGAACATTTAAAAATAGATTTTATTGTTGATATCGTACTTCAAGTTTACATTTAAAGTTATTATCATTAGTGTTAGTACATAAAAATGAATAAGAATTTTCTAAAATTCTGGAGAACATTAAAAACCCAGACATTTAAAAATGCTTGTAAACATTTAAAATACCATATATTTTAAATAAGTCACCACATTTACTACAGTAAAATATACACAAGTTTTACTTATAGGTATTCTGTTGAACTAAAACATGCTATATTACCTAAAAATGTGATCTTTTTCTCTATCAGAATCTGTTGTCAAAATTTTACAAATAGTGTCTTCTTTAGTTAGCTGTTGAAGTTTTCCTTCCAATGGATTTAAAGTAAAAGAAAGTAAGTTGAAGATCTGAAAAAAGTTAACATCATTCAAATATAATTAACATTGCATACTATAACTTAGAGTTAAAAGAAACCAAACATACGATTATCTCATATCCAGAAAGGAAATTTTAGCAAGTAAGTGGGACAGAAGTTTCACAATTTACTACCCTGATAACAACTTTAAAAAATTGATATATCACAGTTGTACATATTTTGGGGGGTACATGTGACATTTTGATACACATATACAATGTATAATAAACAAATCAGGGTAATTGGGATATCAGGTAAGTGCTTCCTTGACCTATAATAATAATCAGAAAAGAAAAAAGTACATCTAATTCAAAAGAGTAAAAATTAAAGTAAGATAGTAATTACTATTTTTGGTAAGATCGATAGCAAAACTAAAAATTCCATTTGGATAAATGACTCAGATTAAATATTAAGATAGTACTTTGAAAACATTGCTAAGTGGGAAGAGAGTAATTAGCGTGACTAAATGTATACAAATCCTAACTGAACACCTCAAAAATACATGGTGACATTCCTGAGTTTTAAAATCTAACTTCTTAGGAAGTCAAGGTTATATCATGTAATCAGCCAAAATACAAGATCAAATCTCATTTCAATAAGTGATTTATGACTCAAAATAACCTTTGATGTTCATAAACTTCTTATGTCAAGTTTGGTGTCATCTACTCTACATTTAACAATGTAATAAAATAATTTTAAGTTTTTGAATTTTCAAAGCTTAGAAGAAAAATGGTAAATTCCTTTTTGAAGTTCTACAGGGCTTTAGTGATTACTGTTTACCCTATAATAATTCTGAAAATATTAGAATAATACTTGGAAAATGATAGCCATGTTTATCAGACTGCTTAAAAGGTTAAAGGAAGTTACTTTATATGCAGTAAATGTGGCTTGGTTTGATGATTACATGACGGAATCTTTGGAATTTTACATGCTTTCAAATTCAGGAACTCAGTGTTACAAACTCCCGGACTAAACAACTTAGTTTTATTATTGTACTACATTTGATCCTTGCTTACAAGTTACAGACTTGTGGCTACAGCTTTAATCTTCAGACCAAAAGTTTATATTGATAAAGTAATTTAATGTATGGCAAGTATTTATTATTGAGCTTAACATCTAAATGATAGATTATACATCCAGGTATATTATCACTTTATCGTATGCCCTGTCACACATATAAGAGTAAATGTTGCTTAAATAATTTAATTTTTAAATTGTTTAATATATTAATTAAACTTACAAAAGAATGTTTTAGTTACAAGTTCAAACTGGCATTTTACTAGCTTTCACTCAATAACTTAAAATTCTGGACCAGTTTGAAATGTTTAAATAGTATATTACAATTTTATTCCTGGGGCCAAAATAAGATTTTATTACTCTTTTATAGAGCTTTTAAATTACTGTATTATAAGTGCCTCTTGTTTCATCGAAGATGAATACTCTAGCAAAATAAAGTTCTCATTACCTGGCTGGAGGAAAGATACATATTTAAAAATTTAATAATTGCCAGATACACTATAATTACCCTTGTAAATTCTAACAAATTAATAAAAAAGTTCTACAAATGATAATGTGACATGCCACAAAAAATAAGTTTAATATGTACAGAAGGATACCTCATGATGTTTGTTTCTTTTTGCAATCTCACTTGGCATCTTTCCATCTTTGGTTTGTAGCATTTTATTAGCTCCAAGTTCAAGCAACTTCAAAACTATATTTTTATGACCCTGACGTGCTGCCCATGTTAAAGCCTGTAAGTGGGGGGAAAAAGAAGATTGTTTAAAGAGAAGGAGTGTATATGAGACAGACAGGAAAAGTTTTTAACAGTATTTATGACACAATAAAAAAGAGAACATAGTTAATTAATAGAATGATGCAATCTCTTCATTTTACAATATAATGTAAACATATTTCCAAAGTTGTAATTGCAAAGCTGACTGCAAAGCTCATTGATTTTTTAAAACCAGTGTTTTATACAATTAACTGATGTTATGGAATAAAAGGATTTATTTGCCAATCACCAGTTTTCTACAAAAAAGAATTCTTAGGTATATTTTAGAGCCCAGATTTTGCTGTGTGTTACAATTTTTTTTTTTTTTAATCAAGAGTAAGGACTAAGAGAGTCAATTAATTCCTCTTTTTTTGAGATGGAGTTTCGCTCTTGTTGCACTTCAGCCTGAAGTGCAGTGGTATGATCTCGGCTTACTGCAACCTCTGTCTCCTGGGCTCAAGCGATTCTCCAGGCTCAGCCTCCTGAGTAGCTGGGATTAAAGGCGCGTGCCACCATGCCTGGCTAATTTTTTGTATTTTTAGGAGAGACCGGTTTTCACCATGTTGGCCAGGCTGGTCTCAAACTCCTAACCTCAGGTGATCTGCCCCCCTTGGCCTCCCAAAGTGCAAGGATTACAGGCGTCAGTCACTATGCCAGCCTTTTATTTCAACTGTTGCTTTTTTTCACCAGATAGCAATTATATTCCAGCCCTTTTGTAATTATTACTTCTTAAAACTCTTTTTTTAAAATAGATTACTGATAATAACAGAAACAAAAAGAAACATTGTAAAAATGTTTCTCACAGTGTAACCATTCTCATCCTGGGTATTAACTTCTGCTCCATGAGCAACAAGGAGAGCAACAACCTGGGTGTGACCATCTCGAGCAGCATACATGATTGGGGTCATAAGTCTCCTAAGGAGGAGGAAGAAAGGAAACATTTGTGTTAATGCTGCCATTAATCTCTCATTTTCATTAATTTAACCATACACAATACCACCAGTACTACTTTGAAAATAAAGAAAAAGAAATGAAAGCTTTTGCTAAATCAGGTGATTTAAAAATCCAATCTTCCTGCAAATAAGTACAAGTGAAAGAGATGACACTTTTAAAGTGCTGAATGCTTACACAGCACCCTCTAGTGAATAAATGTATTAAAAAATACATGAAATAAGCCATGCTTTCTACTATGAAGTCTCACTAATATACATATTCATCTAGAAAATTATCAGAGTACCCACACTATGCTTATGCTAGGAATATAGTAATGAGTGACACAAACAAGGTCCCTGCCCTCAAAGGATTTGCTAATACTAAATGCTTATTACATTTTATTTAGAGGATTGCTGAAACAAAAATGTAAATTTAAAAACTTTATTCCTTAATGTATTCTATTATGATTCTACTTTAGTTTGAGACTGAAAGAATTTTATTCTGACTTACTGTATGTAATCAGAAAAGAGATCAATAGATTAACCAGCTTAATAGTCTCTTAAGAGTACTTTCTGGGAGAGGATAGTGGTTTCTCTGTAGTTTATCATTTCCCAAAATTAGAGATTCAATCCTTCTACTCCTGGAAGTTAGTCAGCTTCTGGGCCTATTCCAAGGACACCAGATTTTATCAGCTCTACTTGGGCTGAACATAACATCATGGTCTGTTTTAAAGGAGGTCTGAGATTCTGAGTCCAATTTTCCTGAGTCGTCCTCAAGATCTGATTTATACACAAAGAACTTTGGAAAAGAAAAATAAATAATTTCAGAGCTCCATGTTTTGATCTTACCAAGAAAGTTTTTATTGGTTATTCACATTACATATACAACCTACAAATAGACTATTTCTCTGTAAGGCTTGTTAGCATAAGGTATACCCTGAAATCTGATCACTTCACACCAATGTCCTTATTAGCACAAAGCAATTCATATATATTTGTTTCTTCTATTTCATGGTATATTATAATTTGAATGTTTTATGTGAAATTATATGCTAAGGCAGTTGTATAAACATTGCCTCCTCTACCTTGAATATCTCTCACATAGTGACTTCATTAGATAGACAATCTTTATGAGGTAAAGATTGAATTTCCTGGATAACTTAAGCAAACGTAAAAAATTATATACAACTTGCCAGGTGTGGTGGCTCCTGCCTGTAATCTTAGCACTTGGGGGGCTGAGGTGGGTGGATTGCTTGACTCCAGGAGTTCGAGACAACAGAGCAAAGCCCCGCCTCTACCTCTACTTAAAATTAAAAAAAAAAAAAAAATTAGCTGAGTGTGGTCATGCACACCTGTAATCCCAGCTACTTCAGAGGTGGGAGAATCACCTGAGCCTGGGAGGTCAAGGCTTCAGTGAGCCAAGATGATGCCATTGCACTCCAGTCTAGGCAACCAGAGTGAGACCCTGTCTCACAGCAACAGCAACAACAACAACAACAAAGCCACAAAAAACCCCCACATACACACACGCGTGGCAACAACAAATTATTTGAATTAACTAACCATTCTAATTCAAATTCTTCATTACATCTAAGTCCAAACCATTGATGTCTAATCTCCACTGCACTTACCCCTATAATAACCCAAATCGGCTCCTCTCAGTCTTCCCTATTTCATGAAGCCACCATTAACCACATTACTCAGGCTTAAGACTAGGCATAGTTCATGACTCTTCTCTGTCATTCCGAGTACAAGTCATTGGCAGCTCCTATTAGCCCTACCTTCATAATCTGCTTCTGATCACTTCTCTTCACCTCATTAGCTTCTGATCACTTCTCTTCACCTTCATAATCTGCTTCTGATCACTTCTCTTCACCTCATTAGCCACTGCAGTGGTCCAAGACAACATCATCTTTCTCTGACTTATATTATTGCCATAGCCTTGTAACTCCTCTTCATGCTTCTATTCTTGGCCACTTACAATTTATTGTCTTTGAAAATGCCAAGATCTCCCCTTGGCAGGAACTGTGCAAGTGCTCTTCCCTGTCCCCAGACCTTCATACTGCTAACTCCTTATTCTTATTCAGATCTTTATTATGAGAAGATCAATAAAATTTACAAACCTTTAGCTAGACTGATTAAGTAAAAAAGAGAGAAGAAACAAGTTAGCAGTACCAGGAACAAGAGAAGTAACATCAGTACAGATTATCCAGATTGTAGAAGTATGAGGAAGTATTATGAACAAATTTATGCCAATAAATTAGACAGGTTAGATGAAATGGATAAATTTCTCAAAATACACAAACTACCATGGCTCACTCAAAAAGAAATAACTTGAATAGCCCTAGATTTATTTTTTAAAAACTTAATTAGTAATTATAAATTAAATTAAATTTTCCACAAAGAAAATAACAGGCCAGATGGCTTCACTGGTGAATTCTACCAAACAGTTAATGAAAACAACACCAATTCTAAACAAACTCATCCAGTAAACTGAAGAGAAGAAGCTGCTTTCCAACTCATTCTATGAAGCACAAATTACTCTTATACCAAAACCAGAGGGTGCCATTATAAGGAAAGAAAACTATAAACCAATAATCTTCACTGAAAATAAAAATGTTTTGAACAAATTTTAGCAGAATCCAAAAACACATAAAAAGGTTAATACATCATGACTAAGGGAAATTATCCTAGGAATGCAAGGCTGGTTTGATATTTGAAACATCAATCAATATAATGTACCATATTAACAAACTAAAAATGAAAAAAAAATACCCTCAACAAATGCAGAACGAGTATTTTACAAAATCCAACATTTATTTCTAACAAAAACACTCTCTCAGCAATGTAGGAATACATGAGAACTTCCTCAACCTGACAAAATCATCTATGGAAAATTTACAGTTAACATCATATTTAATGGTGAAAGAGTACTTTCCAAGATCAGAAACAAGTCAAGGATGTATGCTCTCACATTTCTACCCAACATTTTATTGGAAGTTCTAGTCAGTGGAATAAGACAAGGAAAAATAAGAAAAATGGTATACCTCCAGATGGGAAAACAAGCAAAATTGTCTTTATTCACAGACAACATGATATATATAGAAAACCTGATGGACTCTACAAAAAAAGTACTAGAACTAATGAATTTGGCAAGATTACAGCATACAAGAGCAATATTTAAAAAATCAATTGTATTTCTTCATACTAGCAATGAACAACATGAAATGAAAATAAAACAATACAACTTATAGTAAAAATATAAAAGCCAGGAAATCTATTGCTGCTTATTAGAAATGCACCCAGTATTTGCATATATGCATACATAAATACATGGTGATGGTGATGTATTTATGTATTTGAATATATCTGACTTACAGTTGTCTAGGTAACAATTTGGATCCAGAAGTCTTTTTTTTTTTTTAGATTCATTTTTTTTTTTTAGTACACGTTAAGGTTGGTTAATGGGTATATTGTGTGTTGCTGAGGTTGAGGTTTGGTCTTCTATTAATCCCACCACCCAAGTAGTGAACATAGTACCCAATAGGTAGTTTTTCAACCCTTGACCCCGCCTTGCCTCCTCCCTTTTGGATTCCCCAGTGTCTATTTTTAACCAAGTATCCCAGCCTCAAAATGCATTTTAAAACTTTTTTTCCTTTCTTGTTTTCAGCTTTGAAACATATTTTGAAATGTTTTGTTTCTACTTTTCCCACCAGGCACTTCAATGAACAGTGCTTGCTTATCTAATTATGTGCTTGCTTAGGTAATCCAGGGGCCAATTTTGAAATAAGCCAGGCAGAGAGATACAGCTCCCACTTAGGGGTAGTTACGAACAGTTAGCCTACCACTACCAGGCCAAAGTCAGGATGAGGCAAACCAGACCTTCGGGACAGGCAATTTCTCAAGATAATCATTGAAACAAGACAGGTAGACCTGCACCCTCGGGTAACACTCCTGCATATTTTCCACACCTTTTCCTTCTTAAACCCCTTCATTTAGCCCAAAAAGTTGGAATGGTCTTTTGAAGGCATGAGCCTGGCCATTCTCCAATTGCTAGCATTTGATAAATAAAATTACTTTCCTTTCACCACATGTTGTTTCTTCTGTTCTTGGTTTATGGGTAGCCAGCAGCTGGACTTAAGCAAGTTACCTGTTGTTTCCATCTTTATACGCATGTGTACCCAATGGGTAGCTCCGACTAATAAGTGAGAACATGTGGTATTTGGTTTCCTTTTTTTAGTTTTCTTTTTCTACATAAATTCATTTAGGATAATGGCCTCCAGCTGCATGCATGCTGCTGCAAAGGACACAGCTTAATTCTTTTTTATGGCTGTATAGTATTCCATGGTCTATATGTGGCATATTTTCTTTATCCAGTCTTGATGGGCACATAGGTTGGCTCTGTATCTTTGTAACAGTGGGGTTTTTTTTTTTTTTTTTTTTTTTGAGACAGGGTTGTACTGTCACACAGGCTGTAGTGCAGTGGTACAATCATGGCTCACCACAGTCTCAACCTCCCAAGCCCAAGCAATTCTTCCATCTTAGTCTCCCAGGTAGCTGGGACCACAGGCATGTGTTACCACACCTGGCTAAATTTTTTATTTTTGTAGAGATGGAGTCTCTGTATGTTGTCCAGGCTGGTCTCGAACTCGTGGCCTCTAGCGATCCTCCCACAGGGCTGGGATTATAGGCATAAGCCACCATGCCCAGCTGCTATTGTGAATAGTGCTGGGATAAACATAATGAGTGCAGTGTCTTTTTGGTAGAATGATTTATTTTCCTTTGGGTATATACTCAGTAATGGGATGGCTGGGTCAAATGGTAATTCTAGTTTTAGTTCTTTGAGAAATCTCCAAACTGTTTTCCACAGTGGTTTAACTAATTTACATTCCTGCCAGCAGTGTACGTGTTTCCCTTATCTCTGCAGCTTCACCAAAATGCTATTTTTTGACTTTTTATGTATTATTTTTTGAGAAGAAGCCTCACTCTATCACCTAGGCTGGAGTGCAGTGGCGTGATCTTGGCTTACTGCAACCTCCGCCTCCTGGGTTCAAGCGATTCTCCTGCCTCAGCCTCCTGAGTAGCTGAGATTACAGGCACCTGCCACCGCATCTGGCTAATTTTTGTATTTTTAGTAGAGACTGGGATTCACCATCTTGGCCAAGCTGGTCTTGAACTTCTGACTCTGGAATCCACCTGCCTTGGCCTCCCAAAGTGCTGGGATTACAGGTGTGAGCCACTGCGCCCAGCCTGAATTTTTAATAATAGCCATTCTGACAGGTGTGAGATGGTATCTCATTGTGGTTTTGATTTGCATCTCTCTGATGAGTAGTGATGTTGAGTACTTTTTCATGTTTCTTGACTGCTTGTATGTCTTTTTTTTGAAAAGTGCTTATGTCCTTTACCTACTTTTAAATGAGGTTATTTTTCTTACGGATTTAAGTTCCTTATAGAGTCTGGATATTTAGTCCTTCGTTGGATGCATAGTTTGCAAATATTTTCTCCCATTCTGCTGATAGTTTCTTTTGCTGTCAAGAATCTCTTTAGTTTAATTAGGCTCCACTTGTCAAATTTTGTTTTTGTTGCATTTGCTTTTGAGAGCTTAGTCATAAATTATTTGCATAGGCTAAGGTCCAGAAGAGCATTTCCTAGGTTTTCTTCTAGGATTTTTGTGGTTTGAGGTCTTGCATTTAAGTATTTAATCCATCTTGAATTGATTTCTGTATATGGTAAGCAGTAGGAATCCAGTTTCGTTCTTCTCCATATGGGTATCCAGTTTTCCCAGTGCCATTTACTGAACAGGGTATCCTTTCCCCATTGTTTATTTTTGTTTACTTTGAAGAAGATCAGTTGGTTGTTGGTGTGGGTTCTCTATCCTGTTCCATTGGTCTATGTGTCTATATCTGTACCTGTACAATACTGTTTTGGTTACTGTAGCCTTTTAGTATAGTCTGAAGTCAAGTAACATGATGCCTCAAGGTTTGTTCTTTTTGCTTAGAATTGCTTTGGCTACTCAGGTTCTTTTTTGGTTTCATTTTTTTTTTCTTATTTTTTGAGACAGTCTCACTCTGTTGCCAGGCTGGAGTGCAGTGGCATGATCTCGGCTCACTGCAACGTCTGCCTGCTAGGTTGAAGTGATTCTCCTGCCTCCCAAGTAGCTGGGACTACAGGCATGCACCACCAGGCCCAGCAAATTTTTGTATTTTTAGTAGAGACAGAGTTTCACCATGTTGGTCAGGCTGGTCTCAAATTCCTGCCATCAGGTGATCTGTCTGCCCTCTGCCTCCCAAAGTGCTGGGGTTACAGGTGTGAGCCACCATGCCCGACCTCATATGACTTTTAGAATAGTTTTTCCTAATTCTGTGACAAATGACATTGGTCCTTTGATAGGAATCATATTGAATCTGTAGATTGCTTTGGGCAGTACAGCTATTTTAATGACACTGCAGTCTTCCAATCTGTGATTACGGAATTCTTTTTCATTTGTTTGTCATTTATAATTTCTTTCAGCAGTGCTTTTCAGTTCTCCTGTAGAGATCTTTTACCTCTTGGTTAGATGTATTCTAAAAAACGAATGGAAAATCCTTTTTTTTCAGCAGTGTTTTTCAGTCCTCCTGTAGAGATCTTTTTACCTTCTTGGTTAGATGTATTCCTAGGTATTTTAATTATTTTATTTTTTTACAGTTCTTATAAATGGAATTGCATTCTTGATTTGGTTCTCAGCTTGAACATTATTGGTATATAGAAATGCTTCTGATTTTTGTGCATTGATTTGGTATCCTGAGACTTTACTAAAGTCATTTATCGGGGTTTATGGAGTCTTCTGGGGGAAATCTTTAGGGTTTTCTAGGTATGGAAATAATACAATAAGCAAAGTCATTTTTAAACATTAATAATATGCTGTTCATATAATGTTTTAATTTGCCAATAAATGAATTTAAAATTATTTTTCTCTGAGGAAATTTCCTCTGCGTTTTGTCTGAATCACACAAGTTCTGATATAAAGGCCTTGTGTTGTCACTTTTACCAGTTCTATTTTAATTAATCCAGAAATTACCAGAAATTATTAAGATATAACTTTTTTTTCTTTTCTTTTTTTTTTTCTTGAAATGGAGTCTCACTCTGTTACCCAGGCTGGAGTGCATGGCACAATCTCTGCTTACTGCAACCTCTGCCTCCCAGGTTCAAGCAATTCTCCTGCCTCACCCTCCTGAGTAGCTGGGGACTACAGGTGCATGCCACCATGCCTGGCTAATTTTTTTGTATTTTTAGTAGAGATGGGTTTCACCACTTTGGCCAGGCTGGTCTCGAACTCCTGACCTCAGGTGATCTGCCCACCTCAGTCTCCCAAAGTGCTGGGATTACAAGCATAAGCCACTGTGCCTGGCCAGGTATCATTTAAAAAAAAAAAAAATTCTTAAGGACTTTCTTTGTGGTCTACGACCTAACTTATGTTGAAAATAATCCATGCATGTAAATTATGTTAAAGTCAGAATTCTAGGTAAATATCAACTAGATACACTTGTTAATTGTGTTATTCTATATTTTTTGTCTAACGTTTTTCTAAGAGATATATTAAAGTCTTCAAATATGATTATTGGATGTTCCACTCTTTTTTTAGTTCTACTAGTTTTTGTTTTATATATTTAAAAGTCATATATATTAAAACCATCTTGTTAAATTGTTGCTTCTATCAACATCATTTTCTCTTTGGTCCCTTAAGTAATTTTTGCCTTGCATTTTATTTACTACCCTGGGGTATTTTTTTTTTCTTGATATTTACCAGGTATAAATATTTGCTGAATAAATGGCATTTAAAAATCATTTTATTTATTTTCCACTCTAATGTAATGTTTTATTTTAGGTGTGACTTCACTGGATTTTGCTTTTAGCCAATATGAGAGTTACTATTACTTTAATAAGTGAGTTTTACCGATTACATTACTTTTCTTAGTTATTAATATGGCTGGATTTATTTCTGACACTTTTGCACCTTCTGTTTATCATGCTTCCATAATGAATACATGTTTCCATGTCTCCTTGGACATGGAATCACCTTGTTAGATTGATCAAGTTCTCTTAGTTTCACTCCCACCCACTTGATCTGAAAGCTTTTAATTTCATTATTTTCTTCAAGTACAGTACTTACTTTTAAGTCCTCTCCTCTCCAAAACGCTTATCCTTACTATTCAACAAAGAGAAAAGTTGATCAATAACTATACATGGTTTCATGAGAAAAGAGATGTTTACTTTTATTTTGCTTCACTCTCTCCTCAGCTACTAGAACACCAAACTTATGATGGAAAGTTAATACAAATTTAACATAAATACTCTCCCCTACGCCGGCCCCCCTTTTTTAGGAGACAGGGTCTTGCTCTGTCACTCAGGCTAGAGTGCAATGGCACCATCATAGCTCACTGCAGCCTTGACCTCCTGGGCTCAAGCCATCCTTCCACCTCAGTCTCCCGAGTAGCTAGGACTACAGGTATGCACCACCATGCCTGGCTAATTTTTAAAATTTCTGTTGCCCAGGTTGGTCTCAAACTCCTGCGCTCAAGCAATCCTCCCACCTTGGCCTCCCAAAGCACTGGGATTACAGTGGTGAGCCACCAAGCCTGGCCAAGATGGTCATTTCTTGATAGGAGTTTTCTTGATATGTAAATAATCTCTTCTGTAGTTAACTTTGAGGATTTTTGCCTTCATTCTTAATGTTCTGAAGTTTATTGTGATGTGTCTACATATTTTAATTAAAAATGTATATATATTTATCTATTTGTATATAAATCTTTTATTCAATAATTCTTTCAATCCTACAAATTTGTTTTCAGCTGGGAAACATTCTTGGTCTTTATTGCTTCATATATAGTCTATCTTCTATTTTCTCCTTTGGAATTATTATTTGATAGATGTTAGGACTTCTGGAAATATTCTCCATGTCTCTACCTTTCCTTTATACTTTCCATTTCTTTAGCCCTTTGTGTTATATTCTTGGATATTTCCTCACCTCTATCTTCTAGTCCACTAATCAGCTCATTAGATGAGTCCCATCTACTCTTCTACCTCTTCTACACATATACTTAGTTTTAATATTCAATAGTTCCTTTTTTCATAATTCATTGTTCTTGTTTTTTAATATCTACTGTTATTTTGTGAAGGCAAATCCCTATTTTATTGTTCAGGAATAAAGGCCTTTTTAGATTCCTCTATTTTTCCCACTTTCTCTAGCTTAAGTCACTCTTTTGTTGAATTTGTTGTACCTGTTTCATGATACCTACATTCTTCAGATTTTGGTGATTTATGGTTGTGCACCTACCTTCTGGTCTATGGCAAAGGCCTCCAAACACAGAAGACAAGATAACCTTGTCTATCAGTAATGCAGATTTTAGGTATTGCTAGAGTTGCCCATCTGTTTCTTTCTTTGGCGAGTTACTCTTTTTCCATTGCAGAGATAACTTTTTTTGTTTCAAAACTAACTTTATCAAAATATTTTAATACCTTTATATCTAAAGCTTTCTGTGGAAGGGCAAGACTTTAGCATATTCTCAGTTAAAGAGCTTGAATTTATAAGCCTATTTTTCCAAAAATTCTTTTTGTGGTCATGTTTTTCTTCCAGAATTTTTAGAATCATTTCATCAAGTTAAAACAATCCCTTTGGCACTCTGAATAAGATGTTTAATTCTATAAATTTAGATTAAAAAAAAAGTCTTCTTAAATACTGAGTCATCCTAGTCAAGATGACAACTAACATCCAGCCAACATGACGTGTCTATTCAATCTTCTTTTATTTTACTTGGTGTAGTTTTAAATTTTTCATTTAGATCTTTCACATTTTTAAATAATAATAAATTATATTCTCAAGCTTTTCATTTCTTGTGAGTTGGAAATCAAATGAAGTTTGTACATTAGTTTTGTAGAAACTACTATAGTTTATGATTGTTATTTCTGAGTTGACTATTTTCGGTTTACCAAGCATACATTAATACAATTTAAAAATCATGATTTTGTTCTCCTTTTCTTAATAAAAAGATCTAATAGTTTAATTAGAGGCATAGTTCAATGGTTTAGATCAGCAGTCAGCAAATTTTTTTCTGTAAAGGGCAAGACAGTAAATATTTTGGGCTTTGTGATGTATACAGGGATTTGTCACAACCACTCAACTCTGCTGTTGTATCATGAACACAGCCATAGACAATACATAAACAAATGATTACAGCTGTGTTCCAGTGAAACTTAAGAGGTCTGCCAACCTCTGATTTAGAGTGTTAAGCTGTGGAGTCAGAATGCCTAGGTCTGATCTAGCCTCCAACATTTACTGGCTTAGATAAGTTTCTTAAACTCTCACTGCCTCAGTTTCTAGAACTTTCTATGAGCATAAAATAGTTTCTACATTTGTGGCACCTATTTGTGTTAGTATCACAATCTGTGATGAGAAAATAATGTTTAGTAACAAAGAACAGTACCATGCACAAAGTAAATTCTCAGTAATTAATAGGTATTTTTATTATTAACTACATCTTGTACTTTTCTTACATAACTGAATTGCCTTACAGTTCCCAAAACAATGGTAAAACTAAAAGTGCTTATAACAAGCATCCTTGCCTTGTTGCTGACATTAATGCAAATGCTGCTAATGCTTCTCCATTAAACATGCAATTTGTTTTGTCTTCAGATAAATGTTTGTAAAATTAAGGAGCTACTCATCTAATCAAATTTTACTAAGGTTATAAAAATCAGAGATTTTAACTTTTATAAAATATCTTTCTGGCATCTATTATAATGATAACCACCTTAAAAATCCTCTGACCTGCTTATATATTTCCTTAATGTTGAACCATTTTTGTATAGTTGACCTGAATCAATTTGATCAGGTATATTATTCATTTAATTTGCCGATAACATTAAATTTGCTAATACTTCATTACGTGGTTAAGATTTGTGTATCCATGTTCATATAAGATTTCTTTAAGTGGATCTTTTTTAAATTGGATTTCAGAATCAGTGTTATGTTTGCTTTATAAACAAGAAATGAAAGGCTTTTTTTTCCCCTTAGGTTTTGATAGTATTAATGTAATCTATTCCTTGGAAGTTTAAAATAAGTAACCTATTAAAATCTCTGAGCCTAACACACTTTTTGTAAGTTATCTTTCTGACATTTTTTTCTCAAAAAATGCATTCAAAATCATAACATAAAAAAATTTAAAGCATAAACAAAAACCGAACTAGAAATAGCATCTACAACATATATTAAAATAATTAAATTAAAAATAAAATTATTTAATTTAATACAAATAATTAAAATAACTAAAAGAATTTAAAAATACCTACCAGACATGGCGGCAGACACCTATAGTCCAACTTCTTGGGATGCTGAGGCAGGAGGCTCTCTTGAGCCCAGGAGTTCAAAACCAGCCTGGGCAACATAGTGAGACTGTCTCCAAACCAAACCAAACCAAACCAAACCATGCCAAACCAAACCAAACCATGCCAAACCAAACACAATAAAAAACTAAAAGATCCAATATACAAAAGATTCTTGTTAATCAATAAGAAACATGTGAACCACCAAACAGCAAAACTACAAGGTACATAGGCAATTAATTAGTAGACAAAGAAATACAACTTACAAAAATATGCAAGACTAATCAATTAAGTATTATTAAAAAGCATGCAAACTAAAATGAGGCATCATTACTTGCAAATCAAACAGTAAAGCTCACAACATAAAAAAATATCTAGTGCTGTCACTATGTATGTCCTCTCAAGTACTGTTGGAGATAGTGTAAAGGTTTTCAATTTTTTCAGAAGACAATTTGGTAACACCTATTAAGGCAGAAGAATAGGGTCTGAAGGCAGGGTATTTAAGGCCAATTCATGCTAATTTCCTAAAGCTGGAAGAAAACACTGGGTCTGAAGGCAGAGAACCTAAGGCCAATTCATGCTAACTTCCTAAAGCTGGATCAAAAGAAAAATCCCCATCTCTCCACAGCCTAGTAACAAGGATCAAAGGCTACCCCCTCTACAAGCCTCTCCGTTCCACTAAGTCTCAGGTGGAAAGGGAAAGTGCCACGGATTGGCCGTGGGCCAAGCACGGGCTATCCCTTTATCTGCATAGGGTGCCAGTCCACTCTGGCCTCTGGTTGGCCACAGGCGAACTCACTGCAGCTATTAATCGGCCACAGGCCAAATCCTTCATCCACATAGTGGGTAGCCAATAGGGACCTCAAAAGGGGTACTTAAACCCCAGAAAACCTTGTGAGTGGGGCTCCTGAACCACAAATGATGTATTTGTCATTTCTCTGTACTAAAGGTAAAATAGTTGGTCTTCATGTCATATTTTTATATATAGTTCAGTATTATCTGATCTTTTTAATCTGCTTAAAACACTCCCATCCTGTGGAGTGTTACCTCGCTTCAATATATCCCTACTTTCGCTGTTTCGTTCCTTTCTTTCTTTGTGCATTTTGCTCAACTCTTTGTTCAACCCGCCAAGAACCTGGACATCTCATGCTCAAGGCCTGCCTTCCCATAACACTATCACAATTCTAAATACACATCTACCTTTGTCTCAGCAACTCCACTTTAGGAATGTGTTCTATGAAAAAATCTATCCAACTTGCCAAAGATGTTCACTGTAGTACTTTTTTTGTGAAACTAAAAAATGGAAACAATCCAAGTGTTCTTCAATGAAATACTGGATTAAGATATCACATCCATACAGTGGAATACTGTACAGCCATTATAGAGAGAGAAGTACCTCTATACATACTGGCAGGTATAGTGCTGACGAAACACTGTTTAGTTGCTCTCGCAATAATCTTTTAACTGGATTTCTTGATTCCATTTCGTTCTCAATCTGCTGTCAGAATAACCTTTACAAAATATTAATATGTTCATTCTTAAATTATTCAATAGCTTTCATGATAAAATTCGTATCTCTCAGTAGGATTACACAGGTTATTATCTAGCCTCTGCCAAAGTGGGTCAATTCTGACCCACTTTCTACTCTAATATCTCATGATCTGGTTACAATATTTCTAGATTCACTATTTACAACTGCCTAAATGAAACAGGCTCTTTCATCTTTCTCCACTTGCATGTGCACCTCCCTCTAAACTGAATATTCATTTTTATGATCTTCAGTTGGCTAACTCCTACTTATTCTTCAAAACAAAGTTTGAGGCTGGGCACAGTGGCTCAAACTTGTAAGATCAGCATTTTAGGAAGTCAAGGCAGGAGGATCATTTGAGACCAGGAGTTCGAGACCAGACTGGGCAACATAGTGAGACTCTGTCTTTACAAAAAATTAAAAAAATCAGCCAGGCATGGTAGTATGCACCTGTAGTCCAAGCTACTTAGAAGGCTGAGGCAGGAGGATGGCTTGAGCCCAGGAGGTCGAGGCTGCAGTGAGCCAGGATCACACCACTGCACTCCACCCTGGTCGACAGAGCAAGACTGTCTCTCAAAACTGAACAAAGCTGAAACTAAATGCTAAAAAAATACAAAACAAAACCCACCAAAACCAAACAACAAAAAACAACTAAGTTTGAGAAATGAACCTCTAGGACGGTTTCACTTGTCATCTGCATCTAAGTTTTCCCAGTTTTTGTTCCTAGAGACACTTTCTATTACCTCTAATCTTCCTATGTTGTAAATGCTTATAGCCTTGGAATCTCTTCAGTACTGTCAAATTCTTGAGGTAAGTACTGCGTCTTTCATCTTCTCACTCTTAGCGTTTAGCATGTATTAATTGTGTAACAGAAACCAATTTTAAAAACCAATGACATTAAGTGATTTTTTTCTTCATCTACCAGGCTTCCTCAAATTTTTTTATAGTCAAGAGTTGGCTACATGTAAAGTGTCCAGAACAGGCGAACCTATAGAATTATAAAGTAGATTAGTGGTTGCTAAGGGGTGAAGGTTGGGAGGTTTGGGTGGGAATCAATGACTGCCAATGCATATTAAGTTCCTTTTGGGAATGATAAAATTGTTCCAAAATTAGATTATGGTGATGGTTGCAGACTACCATAAATATACTTAAACCACTGAACTGTACACTTTAAGCTTTACATTACATAATTGTATCTCAATAAAACTAAAAAAAAATAAGAGTTGGTTAAAAAGAATAAAGTTTATGTACATTATATAACCATAATTAAACTTTATTTCTGGATGATACAGAACCTTTCGTTAGTCTCAATTTCTGGTTATTTCATTTCAATAAAATTTCCACTAGAGGGCATTCAAAGAAAAGCAGAAATCCCAAATTGTCATGGCTCCATCGATGTCAGTAATGGAAAATTTGCGACAATCTTGCTTGTCCACCTCATAAATAGAGACTTGAGTGATGCTATTCTGGTGCAGAAAGCAAAACTCAGTCTCACAGAAAAAATATGTTTTCACCATGATGTATTTGTCACTCATCTGTACTAAGGGTAAAATGGTTGGTCTTCATGTCATATTTTTGCATACAGTTCAGTATTATATGATATTTTTAATCTGCTTAAAACACTCAGTTTATAGTTGAGAGATTAATAAAACAACTAGGATAAAGGAAATTTTGACAATGATAAAATGCTAGGAATTAGATATCCATTTCTACCTATCAGAAAAGTTTTGTTAGATCAAACCTCCCACTGAAAAAGACTGTAAAAGCTGATAAAATACAAATATGCTTATAGACACAGTAGAAAAACCAAAGTTGCCAGAACAGGAGAAGCCAAGCTCCGGGAGAGAAAAGCGGCATTTGTTGAATTGAGTCTTATATCCTCTTCCACTTTTTCCCTTTAGACATTTGCCAGTTCCTGGGTAGCATTAGGAGAAAGCAGTACCTTTAGACCTTCTTATGGTGATGAGGAACTCCAACACAAAAACTGGAGTTCAGGTCTACTAAAGCACTGAGAACTTCAAGAATCTAGAAAAAGGGGAGTAACAGAAAGGTGACCCTGCAGAGAAGTGATCTTCTGTTGGACTTCTGCCTTCAAAGTATTTTCAGGGGCTGAAGAAGACTACAACCACCAAGCTAAAACTAGATGCTAAGAGAGCTTTCAGCCAAATAACAGAGGAAATAAAAATTGGCATTCATGATCCTCAAAGGGAGAGTGGCTCAGATAAACACCCCAAGTTTGAATTGAGACTGTGGAAAATACAGGAAATAAATGGATCCTGAAATCCAGCCTAAAATCATCTTAATCCCTGATTTAATTGAGGAGACCTGCCCTTATTTTAACTATCAGTCAGAAGAATATTAAATATTTTCTGGAAGCAAACAGACCTGTACCAAATTTTTATATAATATCCAGCATTCAACCAAAAGTTACCAGGCATTCTAGGAGACAGAGCCAAGTGACCAAAATAAAACAAACAAACAAACAAAATCCAGACCTATAGATGTTAAAACATGCTCTAGAATAAGTGTGATTACTGTTGAAGAAAAATAGAAGGAAAAATTAATTAAAGACCTAAACTTTAGGGGAAAAAAAAGAAGCAATCGAAAATTGTAGAACTAAGAAACAAGATTAATGAAATTGAAAAGCTAATAGATGGGTTTAACAGTAGATTAGCTACAGAAGAGAATTAATGGCCTGGAAGACAGACCAAAAGAAAATACCCAGTGTGAATATGGAGAAGATAAAAGAAGAAAAGAGTGTTAAGAAACAAATGCAATATAGATGTAATGGTCTAAATCTCAATTGGAGAGGAGAATGAAGAAAAAGCAGTATCTTAAGACATACTGCCTGAAAAATTTCCCAAACTAATGAAATACATCAAACAACAGATTTAAGAATTCCTGTGGGACAAAAACAAAACCCCATTATACCTAGGGATATCATAGCAAAGCTGGTTTTTTTGTTTGTTTGTTTGTTTGTTTTTTTAAAAAAAAAGACCAACAGAAAATCTTAAAAACAACCAGAGGGTAAAATCCAGTACTTTCAAAGAATCAACAATAAGAGTAACAGCTGACTTTTGTTGTGCTGGACCCCTACTGGCTCCAATAGGGATGGCACTGTGTTTAAGGGGTCGAAGGAGAGACCCAGAATCAACAAATGAGACATAGAGTTTACTGAGAACTTACAGGGCAGTCCATGAGTGACAGGCTGGACAGGAAAATTGCTACCGTTTGTAAAAAGCATTTATGTATAATAAAGCATAAAAAGCTATTTATGCATAAAAAGCTAAATAGCATTTTAACTTTATAATTTCTACCTAGCAACCTTCACCTAGCAACCTCCACTTAACCCCAAAGGGTCTCTAATCCCCTGTTCAGCCTGCATTCCAAGGAATGGGCTAGGCGTTCAGATGTCCTTCGTAGATAAGGAGCGAATCTTCGGGTTGCCCACTCCCAGATTCCTTAGCTTGGAAGCTCAAACACGAACACACATTCTACTTAGACCATACAGCCATTCTTAGGGTATGCTGGAGTTACTGCTGTAAAGTGCATCTGCCATACACTCCATCTCAGCATATTCTTGAATGGCCCTCACATTTTTATCATGTTTTTTTGTGTGTGATTTTTGGGGGCCAGGTATGTGGAAGAGCAGTATGTGCAGCCAAATGCTGTGGCAGCAATACAAACTATAACAAAAGAGAATGCCAAACATAATAGAAATCATACTGTATTAAAGGTTTTTCTAAGCACTTGGGAGTTGATTAAACCAGGCTCGGTGACCTCAATAAAAGATTGTCCTTCAGTTGTCAAACAGGTGACAGGGCTGAGCACCAAATGGAACTCTGCACTAAAGGAACTATTAGTTGATGTGCTCCCCTTGTTTGGAGCCTAATATTGCAGATATGTATGTTATTTGGCCACATCTGTGTCTGGGAATTCCCAGACTTTGGTTTCTGGAGGTATCCTTTAACCAACCTGCTATGGGATACTGAGTGCATACCAGCACTGGGAGCCCCTTTGTCATGTTGTCCACTGTTGTAAGAGATGATATTTAGCATTGAGTTGTTGCTCCATGATGATATATTTAGCTTCAGCCCCCTTCCATAATTGGGACTAGAACCCTAATGGCACACACCTCAGGGTAACTGGCTATGTCCAATTCACAAGGTTGTTCCTGTACTAGAGTTTCCAGTCATAACTTTAGTTTGTTTAAAGGCCTCATCGTCCTCTGTGGACCAGTTCCAGTGAGCCCCCATCTTGGCTAAGTGGTATAGGGGCCTGAGGAGTTGGGCCAAATGGGGAATAAAAGGACACTAATACCCTATAAGGCTTAAGAAGGTCTGCAACTGCTTTGGTGTGGTAGGACATGAGTAGTCCTACACCTGATCTATAATGGCAGAGAGAAGGACTTGACTTTACTCTTACCCAACCAGATGACACTGAGTATTTGATTGATAAGCATGGACCCTTAACTGTCTGTGCTGCCCATACTCTGTCTGCCAAGTGAGATGGCAAGGTGGGGACTAGCAAGCTCCATACCACTGCAATTTGTAAGGTACAAACCACTGCAGTTTGTAAGGTAGAAAAAGACTTAGTTAGCATGATATCATCAATTTAATGGAAAACATGTACCCTCTCCAGGGTAGTCCATTGATTGATGTCTGTGGTCATTAGACCTTCACAGATAGTGGGGCTATGTAAACATCCTTGGGGCAAGATGGTAAAGGTCCATTGTTCTCCTTTCTAGCTGAATGTAAATTGGTCTTGACTTGGGCGAAATGGGGATGCTGAAGAAGGTTTGGCTAAATTAATAAGAAAACATTACATGCCAAGCACCTGTCCTATTTTCATCAGAAGGGAAGTGGTATTTTAATTTTTGGTAATGTATTGTTATTTTCCATGTCCCGTCAGGTTTTTGTACAGGCCACACATGGTTGTTTTATGGGCTGTGCACTACTGGCCTCATAATGCCCACCTCGGCTAACTCCTTAATAGTTTCTGTGATTTTATTATGCTCCCAACCCCCACTCACAAGTGGTATTGCTTCAGCACTACTATTTGCTATGGGGCTGGCCACTGTATTGGTGTCCATTTTGTGTTACCGTGATTATGTTTTGTCATTCTAACTCTCAGTTTGAATTTTTTGTCACTTTGGAGGGTCAAGCCTGACAAGATCCCCATTCCCAAGATGTATTTTGGGACAGGAGCTATATATACTAAATAGGGTCTTCGTGACAGTCTCCCAACTTGTAATAGTAATTCAACCTTTATACCTCATTCCCCGTCCCCCTTTACTATCTATTGCTGCTATAGGCCCTTGGAACTGATAGGTGTGTTACCATTTATGAGTGTATTTGGCTCCAGTATCCACTATAGAAGGGGTCCTCAACCCCTGGGCAGCAGACTGGCACTGGTCTGTGGCCTGTTAGGAACTGAGTCGCAGAGCAGGAGGTGAGTGGCAGGCGAGTGAGCATTACCACCTGAGCTCCACCTCCTGTCAGATCAGTGGTGGCATTAGATTCTCATAGGAGTAAAAGCCCTATTGTGAACTGCGCAAGCGAGAGATCCCTACGTTGCATGCTGCTGATGAGAATCTAATGCCTGCCTGATGATCTGAGGTGGAACAGTTTCATCCCAAAACATCCCCCCATCCCCAGTCTTAGGAAAAACTGTCTTCCACAAAACTGGTCCCTGGTGCCAAAAAGGTGAGGAACCACTGCACTAGAGCAAGCACAGTCTGTTTATTTTTAGGTGACTTATATACAGTTTTACATGAGGCCTCTGGTCCTTGGCCATCATTGCTTTTATTGCGATTCTGAGGCCTTGGCCTTTATCCTAGGCTAAAGGGGTTAGTGCCTGCCATCTCTGTATGCGAGGGGTGGTGGGCTGAGCTTGCGGCTCCTTAGCGAAGTGCTGTTCCGGCTTGAGTTTTTATTACAGTCTAACCAAAACAGTATTAGACTTTTTATCTATTTTTTTTTTCAGTAGGTATCCCTGCCATCAGCAGGTTGCCTACATCTATCAGCAAATCACTCTGACAAGCCCCTTGACTGCTTCCTTTTTTTTTTCATGGCTCCCTTATCTTTCATCCAGCAGTGCATACCTCTTGCTTATGCCGTTTTTCTGTTTCCCTTAAGTCAGTGGCCACTTGGGCTGCCCAGGATACTGGCTGCCATATTAGGGTGCTTAAGATGGAAACCGGCATCCTATATCACTACTTAGGTGTCAATTGCAGAATTATCTCTTTTATTCTGGCAGTAACCAATTCATTGTTGGGATCATGATGATTTTTAGCAAAAATATTAATAGCCTGTTTCATTCCCCACTCCCAGAGGACGTCCTGCAACTTTTTCAGTCTGCCATTGCAAAGGAGATGTGGAGATGTCTCCCTCATTTGGCCAGGCCCCCTTGAAGCCCACAACCACTCAGCTAAGGAGGGGGATGGTCTGATTCTCATTATTGGTGCCATAGAAATGCTGCCTCAGGACCAGGTGCTTTGTGATGGATGCCATTTTATTCATCTCGAATCTAGAGAGTATAGTATTCTCTGCCCTCACGTCCCATGGACAGAGAAACCACCCTATGACTGACTCTCTCCCCTTCTGTTTGAACCTATTTCCCAGTTCCACAGTGGTATAATCCCATATTGTGGTATGCTGCCCTCTTTCAGGCAGGGCAAGTCTTGAGGGGCTTCCTCTTGTGGGGTCCACTTTTACCTTGGTGGTGGCCAATGTACATGCAGAGAGGATGGGAACCTCTATCGACTCATCCTAGTCTTCTTCCTCCTTCCCACTAGAGCTCTCCATGAGGTCCCAGGACTTAGGGTTACAGGATGATTTATTCATGACAGCCCTAACTTGTCGGCCTGGCAGTTGACAACTCTTCAAATGAGTTATGTGGCAAGCCAGAGTGTCCATTCTGTCATTCTGTTGGCACAGGCAGGACAGTAAGGTCTCCAACATTTTAGTCTGAGCTAACTAAGCATTTCTTTCTAATCAGAGCTTGCCTTATAACTGATACACCCTTGCCTGTGCAGTGACCTCAGCCTCAGTGGCTCCTCAACACACAGGAGCTGCCAATGAACTATGGCTGTCATAGCTTGGACATATGACTTTCACTTAGTTGGATCTACCCCCTGCAGCAGCTCTTCCAGACCTTTTGGTGTTATGGGGCATCCCCATACTCATGCAGTGGGCCTCATCCATCAAGGATAGCAGTTATTGGGCCCCACATAGATGTGGATGGCCATCCCAGAGTTTCCCTTGTGGATTTCCTTTTCCCTGATCGCATCATCTTGGTGCTCACAGGATTCTTTCCAACTTTCTGGCTGGACTGCCAATTGTTGTGTGGGACTCCTACTGACTCCAATAAGGATAATATGTTTGAGAGTCTGAAGAGGAAACCCCAAGCCAGTGAACAAGCCATAGGGTTTATTAAAGACATATATAAGGTGGTCCAGGAGCAATGGGCTGATTAGGAAAACTGCAACTATTTCTTAAAAGTGTACAAGTTACATAGCATTTTTACTTAGAAATCTCCACCTAGCAACCTCCATCTAACCCACAACAAAGGGTCTCAATCCCCTGTATGGCCTGTATTCCAAGGAATGGGCCAGGTGTTGAGATGCCCTTCTTAGATAAGAAGTGAATCTCTAGGTTGGCTACCCCCAGATTCTTTAGCTCAGAACTCCAAACACATACTCTCCTTAGACCACAGGGTCATTATCAGAGTACGCTTGAGTTAATGCTGTTGGGAATACAAGCTTTCAGTAAAAATAAAAGAAAACAAAATGATAGCTTTAAAGTATCAAAAGAAAGTAATGCCACCTTAGAATTCTATACCCAGTGAAAATAACTTTCAAAAATAAAAAGCAAAATAAAAATACATTCAAAATAAAAATGCTTTCAAACAAAAACACAGTCACCAGCAGATGTATTAAAAAAAGGTTTTCAGAAGAAAAGTGATCCCTGATTAAATCCCTGTTTAAAACATGAAAAGAGAGGATAGAATGAAGAGAGCCATAAAGGGTGAGTATGTGGGTAAATCCAAATAAATGTTGGTAATAATAACATAATTGATAGCAATACTAAAATGATAATAATAAATTGTGAGGTTTAAAGAGAGATAGATTTCTATAATCCCAGCACTTTGGGAGGCCAAGGCGGGCAGATCACTTAAGGTCAGGAGTTCAAGACCAGCCTGACCAACATGGTGAAACCCAGCCTCTACTAAAAATACAAAATTAGCCAGGCTTGGTGGTGCATGCCTATAATCCCAGCTACTTGGGAGGCTGAGGTAGGAAAATCTCTTGAACCCAGGAGGTGGAGGTTGTGGTGAGCCGAGATTGCACCATTGCACTCCAGCCTGGGCAACAAAGAGTGAAACTCTATCTCAAAAAAAAAAAAAAAAAAAAAAAAGAGATAGATTTAAAATATATGACAACAATAGCACAAATGCAGGGGTGGAATGGGCACAAATGAGGTTAAAATATTCTAAGATTCCTGCATTGTCCAGGAATTGTTAAAAGTACTAATTTAGAGTAGACTAATAAGTAACGAATATATGTTATAATCTCTAGGGGAGCCACTCAAAGAATAATAAAAGAATGAGTTATTACAGCAAGATAGAAAATGGAATAATAATAAATAATATTTGATTAATCAAAAAATAATCAGAACTGGAAAAAAAGAACACTGACTAATGAAACACCTATCAGTGTGCACATTAAAGGCAGGCAGACTAAATACTTCAGTGAAAAGAAAACTACTGTCAATCAATCTGGCTTAAAAAAGAACTATATATTACTTAAATAAAAGCACATAGAAAAGCCGAAAGCAAAAAGATGGAAAAACACTATACACATGCTCAAGAAAGCTGATATACCTATACCAATATTAGATTAAGTATATTATAATGAAGTAAGAATTACTACATACAAAGGGGTACACTTCATAACAGTAAAAGGTCAATGCATCAGGGATATGGTAGGCTTAAAAGATGTAAGCAAAAGTTGACCAAAATGCAGATCTCAGTAACTGATAGAACACGGAAGTAAAAAAACAATCAGGACAGTAGTCACTGCTTTATCCATGGGGGATACGCTCCAAGACCCCCAGTGGATGCCTGAGGCCACAGATAGTAGTGAACCCTTTAAATACTATGTTTTTTTCCTATACATATGTGCCTATGAAAAAATTTAATTTGCAAATCAGGAGCAGTAAGTGCTAACAGGAACAAAACAATTGCAATAATATACTCAATAAAAGTTATGTAAATGTGATCTTTCTCTCAAAATATCTTATTGCACTATATTCATCCTTTTTCTTCTTGTGATGATATGTAATGATAAAATGCATATGTGAAGAGATGAAGCAGGGTGAATGACAGGCATTGTGATGTAGTGTTAAGCTACTTTGACCTTCTTACAATACATTAGAAGGAGGATCATCTGCTTCTGGTGATCCTGCATTATCAAGCCATGACAATGTCTATGGTTGGATGTCAGGAAAAGATAATGTAGATGACTAACAGCCAGGTAGTGTGTAAAGAGTCTTCATCCAGATACGCTGGACAAAGAGATAATTTACCTCCCAGGTGGGAAGGAGAGGGATGGTGTGAGATTTCACCATGCTACTCTGCCAGTACTTTCTCATATTCACCAACTCAAAAGCTCTCTACAAATCCTACAGTTTAGGGTTTTTTTATGAAGGGATCATTAAATCATTGGCCATTGGTAATTAGCTCAATCTTCAGCCTCTCTCATCTCTCTGTGGAGGTCAGTGGGTAGTGTTAAAAATTTCTACCTTTTAATCATGTCTTGGTCTTTCTGCCTCCCTCCCCGACAACCAGTCATCTCATTAGTATAAGATGTCTAAAGACTCTTATCACTCAGGAGATTCCAAGGGTTTCAGAAGTTCTAGTGTCAGGAGCCAGTGATTAAGACCAAATATTTTAACCAAACATGCTCTACATCATTCAAAAGATCACCCCATCATTCAAGAAATTACAAGGCATGAAGGAGCTTGTCCCAGGAACCAGGGGACAAAGACCAAATATATATTTATTATATCACAATATCACAGTAGACCATTACACCCAACCATTGCCAAATCACATTATTTTATAGTGCAAAAATTGACCATAGGCTGGGCTATAAAGAACATCTCAAAAAATTTCAAAGATCTGAAATATATAGAATATGTTCCTTCACCATAGTAGAATTCAGCTAGATATTAATAATGAAAAGCAAACTAGAATGAACTGTAATATAGCCAAACATTAGAACATTTCTCAGCAGTAAAAAGAAATGAACTACTGATACACAAAACATAGGTTCTCAAAAACACGCTGAGCAAAAGAATTTAGACGTTAAGAAGTACAATATTGCATAATGTAGTAAACAGCACTAATGCAGGGTAAGAAAAAATAATGAGTGGCTGCCTTCTGGGTTCAGGGGATTATCTTGGAAGGGGCCTAAGGGAGCTTCCTAGCGTAAGGAAGAATGTTCTATATTTTGAAATAGATGTGGGTTACATGGGTATATGTATTTGTCACAATAAAAACTCTACACTGAAGATCTATGGATTTCATTTTGTCAATTAGATCTCAATAAGAAAGTGGAATAAAAAGTATGTCAAGTGGCATTATATAATGTTTACGGATGACTACATACACACGCACAGATGGATGATCACTTGTGTAATTTAACTTGGGCAGAAAAAGTACACACAAATTACAAGACTGTGGTTGCTTCTATCAGAAAGAAAGAAGGAAAAGGAATAAATATGATTGGGGAGGATACAAACGGTCCTTTAACCATGTTGTATTGTTTTACTTAAAACATATTTAAAGAAAAATTAGAATAATTAGGCAAAACATAGCTTTTCAAAGACTGTATGAATTACAGTTTTGATATGCTAACAGCTCTAATAAGAACCAGTAAAACAAGGAAATAATTTATTTTAAAAAATTATTCAGAATTCTAATAGTTAAAAGTTAAACATATTAGCAAAAAAGAAATCTGCTTTAAGTCAGTGTTCCTTTACAGTTTGTCACTGAAAATATAAATAAGGTGTCAAAAAAGTCCCTTGCTTTATTTTAAATAAAATATTTTACCCAGCCAAAAGGGGATAAAGAAATTTGAATTCAACTATATGTTCAGGAAGAACACATTCAAATGTGGAATGTTAATTATAAGATAATCCAAGATTTAATGACACTGTTATCTGTTTAATAAAAATGAATAACATACAAATTAAGGGGGACCTTGTCAGTTATCTGAAAAACTACCAGGATGCATAAAATTTAGCAAAATTTGAAAACAAATATGTATACGAGCTAAAACACTCAAATGAAAACATATTTTTATTATGTGAAAGAAAAAACTTCACTACTTCCTCTCCATAAAAGATTAAAAAGAAGAGTTAAACAAATCCAAGTGAGGCTTGCAAGAAAGAAAAATATTGTTCTCTCTCACCTAGAAAATGTATGTTTAACTAGCTTAGAATTAAGGAATGGATGAGGACCATATTTATGACTTTGCTTGTTAATCATCCTACTGCTTGTTTTAGGAACATGTAAAATTCTCATTAATTCTTTTGGGATTACACATTTATTATAAATACTTCTATAATTTTGTGTAACATATCCCTTATAAATAAACTTTTTATGTAGATAATTTATTTTTACTATTTCCTTGAAAACATACTACCCCTAATTATTAATAGATACTACTTGTATCTGCTTAGTAGTACAGTCATAACTAAAGTGTGATTCTTTAATGGCATCAGCCATTTTTTAAGAAACTTGTCATATTTATATGCAACACTTTTTACAAAACAATTTTACATGATATTGCATCTGTCACAAGAATCCAGCAAAATCAGTGAAACAAATTTTCTTATCTTATTCCATAAATGAAAAATAAAAGTTCAGTTTCAGAAATTAGCAAGGTTATGAAGCTTATAGTAAGAGGACTTGGGACATAAATTCTGAGTCCAAGATCATTCACAAATAAGTAATTTTCAATTTTTCTTAATACAGTAACTCAAAATACATTTTTGCTTAATTTTAATAATGAAAATTATGACTATTTTGCCATTATAATACAATTTTACAATAAAATGGCGGATGAAACAATGTAAAAAATTACAAAGAAAGGATAACAGGGTTTTTATTCAAGCATAGCAGGGTGTTTTTTGGAGAGATTCTTGTTGAGAATTTCTAGTTATCATTATACTGTTGAAAACCAATACACTAAAGTTAGACAACTTATAAACAATAAATTATAAACTCATACACTAGTTCCCTGATATCAGCTATTAGTACTTCAGGACAGGGTATGGAAAGTTGTTTTCCTGAAAGATGTAAGAGGAAAAAAAAAATCACATTTTTAAATGAAAGCAATTAAGCTGTCCTTTCAAATTTAGAATTTAAAGTATAGCAAAAGACAAAAAAGCTAAATTCTCAAACAAACTTTATAAGGAGGTAGTGGTATAATTTTAACCTAATCAGTGTGTATAACATTATTACAATCAATAAGACTTACCAAGAGGTAGTCTATTTGATGGAGAATTGGGTTCAATTTAGAAATAGTAATTTCCTACCATGTACCAGACACTAATAAGATAAAAGTCAAGTCAGAATTTGAGAGGTGTTTGTGTGTGATCTTGGTTTTTATGTATGTGTTTTGAAAAATTAGTGCCAAGAGCTTTTCATCAACTAGCTTTCTTCACCTCTATCCTATTTTGTGCTTTCAAAAGGGCCAGTTAGATTTCTAGGTATCTGAATAGCAATATTAACATATGCCTTAAATATGCAAGGTAACCCTAAGATATCTATCACTGTCTGCATACAGGTAAAACTGCTAACAAAGGTAAAATCAGCTCCTATATGTAGATAAGAGATAAATTTTAAAATAATGGGAGCAATTTATTAAAAAATATATAAAAGGCTAAAAACATAAAGAATGATGTTCAAACTAAAAATCAGAAAAATAACAAAACTATATAACATGCTCACTTTTATCCATGATATTGTTCAAACCACAAAGCCTAATAATATGTTAGCAAAAATGCCAAAAACAAAATGGATAGTTTCACATGGTTTACCAATGTAAAGTGGAAAAAACTTTTTGGAGGACAGTTTGGATATAACTTGAAAGATTTTAAATGTGCAAACCTTTTGAGCAATTCTACTTCTGGAAGTCTTCTACAGAATTAACACGCACCAAGGATATTATCATCATTGTTATGGCAAACAAACATCTGACGCTTACTCTGTGACTAGGCACTGTTCTAAACACAAAGCAACTTAATGATGTGAGTGGTATTTTTATCCCCTAATATAAGAATGAAACTGAAAAGATGAATAACTTGCCCAATTACAGAGCTAGTAAATGACAAAGTTGGGATTCAAACCTTGGCAGTCTGGCTCATAAGACAGTACTCTTAACTACCCATAAAACATAACAATAAAAATTATAAACAACTTAAATGCTGTCAACATAATGGTTCAATAAATTACAGTGCATTAATAATAAGGAATATTAAGTAGCTAAAAAATGGAGGTAAACTTATGTACTGACAAGGAAAGATCCCAAACAAGTGAAAAGAAGTGTCTGTGTGTGTGTGTTCATTTGTATGAAAATGTGTATTTTTAAAAAGAATTAGGGACATTTACCAAAGTACTTAAAATAGCTATCCTGGGGCAGAGAATTTAAGGAATTTCTTTAGTCAACAAAGACTCATGATTTACTACATGAACTTCTATATTATTTTAATATCTTATGACAAAAATGTCTTGATTATTTATAGTTTTTAAAAGGCTAAAAAGAAAAACTACAACATAAATGACAATTTCTTGTAATGTTTTCTAAATAAGATATTTCTAAAAATTCTTTATGAAATAATAGTTTTGTAATTCTAGTCTACGCTTTTAGAGCAAAGATATGTCACACGTTTACTTACAACTAGAAAACAAGTCACTATTGTAAGCCAAAATTACATTTTTATCTACCAAACTGCTCCTGTGACATTTACAACTAAATTTATGTTCTGAGAAAGTAGGCAACATTTTTCCAAAGGTATCTTCTGTTTATTAAAACATGTAATAACATTCAACAAGTTAACAATTACACAATGATTACGTCAAAACCTAGGGCATTAATTAATGTGTTCTGCCTTATCAATGGTAATAAAGCATCTATTGAAATTAAAATGCCACATCACTTTACAAAACCCTTATCTTTGGTAATAAAGCACCTATTGAAATTAAAATGCCACATCACTTTACAAAACCCTTATCTTATGACTGAGCAATCTTAACGTAACAAATACATATATGCTAGAGAAATTGCCTTCTAAATGTAAAAAATATATATATATTTTTTAATACAAGAAAAGGTTTCAGCAAACTAGGGGGAAAACCCACAATTTCTATTAACAAAAATGTTAATTGCATATATTTTTTAAAGGCTTATTCTAACAATAAAAATGTCAACTCCAAATTTAAGGTTAAATTGAAGATTTACTATGCTAAGTTCCAATTAATTTGACTGAAGGCCACCTTGTTTTCAGACCTACAGGTGATTAAGCTAAGTTAAAGTGGTAACATTTTTCTGTTCCCATACTTTTGTAGTTTTAGAGTGTTTAAGTGAAAATATTCAACTATAAATTAGGGAACAAGACAGAAAAAAAAAAAAACCAAAAACCCAAACCCAAAGATACAGGAAGTTTAACACAAACATATGTTTTGCAACAATATAAAAAGTCATGCTGTTTAAACTGTTGTGAAAACACCCTAAATATAGACAAGATGAGGAATATAAATACATTCTACTGGTGGATCCTGTTCAGATTAAACTGTTATAAATACCCTTATCAAACCTCTGTTACATTCAAAGGCACTTAAACGCTTGAGCACCAATCTTCTGTTCTGTGAAAAATAACATACCATTTATCAGTGAGTTATAAAGATTATTTAGACAATGCAATGTATTAACATAGACAAGCAATTAACACAGTGCCTATTACACAGCAAATATTCAATGAATGTTTCATTTAAAAATTATAAAGTCCCCAAACAAATTCTAAAGCCAAAATAAACCAGTATTACATTTCCATATTTGCCACATAATGTACACTGTGTTAAATATTGTCAGTATCAAGATCCAAGAGAAGCATGAGATGTAATTTGTGTCCTAGAGGCTTAATTTTAAAAATGGCTTTCAAGTTGTCAGTTTTTACCATAAGTTCCATAGATGCTAGAAAATGGAAAAATAAAAGAAAATAAAGAAAAAATAATAAAAGAACAAAGTGGATCTACATATCATATGGAAAGTTGTCCATGAATTAAATCAATGCTATTTCCAAAGCTATTTTAAATAACATTTTAAAAAAGAAGTTTGCATGAGAAGGAAAGAATTACAGAGCTGACACAAAAATAGTTATAAATAAACCATTTAAAAATATAGAAGATGCTGATTTCTATTTCTAGTAATTTTAAGTTAGATAATTTGGACCAAAACTGTGAGAGAATCTAGAAGTTTTTAAAAATTTCTTAAAAACTGAGGAACTAAATCCATTATTTCAACAACAGATTAGAAGGTGAAGTGAGACTTAGTGACATAGAGGGAGGATCAGAAGCTATAATCCAGAATATGGCATGAGACTGAAAAATGGAAAATGAAAGAAAGATATTGAGGATACAGTGAGAAGATATAACGGATATACAACCAGAGACTCAGAAGGAGGATGTAATATTTGAAGAAACAATAGATGTGAGATTTTCTAGAACTGAGGTGGCAACCCAAAATTTAGAAGATGCTTGTCATGGTATCATGATGGAGATACCTAAATTAATAATACCACATTTAAGTGATGTTTTTTCAAGAAGCTACTTTCAAGATGAAACAGAAGAAATGTTGGAAGAAGCTACAAAATTTTTGCAAAAAACAATGACACACAGGAATCCAAATGATATTAGCAAATTTAAATGTTTACTTAAAACAAAATTTGGGTGCAATATAAACTTTAAAGCGGATGAGAATTACTCCTTTAATGTACCTATTTAGTAAGTTTGGAAATATTCACCATCAAATGATAACAATTTAAATATTTATTTTTATTATACTTTAAGTTCTGGGGTACATGTGTAGAACGTGCAAGTTTGCTCCATTAATATACACGTGTCATGGTGGTTTGTGCACCCATAAACCCATCATCTACATTAGGTATTTCTCCTAATGCTATCCCTCTCCCAGCCCCCCAATCCCCTGATAGGCCTTGGTGTGTGATGTTCCTTTCCCTGTGTCCATGGGTTCCCACTGTTCAACTCCCACTCACGAGTGAGAATATGTGGTGTTTGGTTTTCTGTTCTTGTGTCAGTTTGCTGAGAATGATGGTTTCGTTTCATCCATGTCCCTGCAAGGACATGAACTCCTCCTTTTTTATGGCTGCATAGTATTCCATGGTGTGTATGTGCCACATTTTCTTTATCTAGTCTGCCGTTGATGGGCATTTGGGTTGGTTCCAAGTCTTTGTTATTGTGAACAGTGCCGCAATAAACATACGTGTGCATGTGTCTTTATAGTAGAATAATTTATAAGCCTTTGAGTATATACCTAGTAATGGGAATCCTAGGTCAAATGGTATTTCTTGTTCTAGATCCTTGAGGAATCACCACACTGTCTTCCACAGTGGTTGAACTAATTTACACTCCCACCAACAGTGTAAAAGTGTTCCTGTTTCTCCACATCCTTTCCAGCATCTGTGGTTTCCTGACTTTTTAATGATCGCCATTCTAACTGGCATGAGATGGTATCTCTTTATCTGTGGTTTTGCTGTCTGCAGTAACCTGAGGTCCAAAAATATTAAATAAAAAATTCATAACTTTTGAATTGCACGCTGTCCTGAATAGTGTGATATGATTTTGTACTGTCCCACTTGAGATATGAATCATCTTTTGTCCAGCATATCCACGCTATATATACTACACATCCAAAGATCAGATTGACAGATCTTTTCAGATCATTTCAGGTCACCAAGAAAGGTGAGTACAGTACAGTAAGATATTTTGAGAGAAACCATATTCACATAATTTTTATTACAGTATATTATTATCATTGTTCTATTAGTTATTGTTAGTCTCTTACTGTGCCCAATTTATAAATTATCACATATATCCTAGGAAAAAAAACCAGTATTTATAGGGTTTGGTACCATCCATGTTTTCAGGCATCCACTAGGGGGTCTTGGAATGTAGCCCCCCTGCACATAAAGGGGAACTTTGAAAGAAAACTGAAAAAAATGAAATTAAAAAAAACAACAACAAAGGTACTTGGTGATATTAATGTTTAGTACACATACACAAATGGCTTGCTGAAGCAAAACAAATGGAAACAACCACAACATACTCCAAACATGATTCTCAATAAGCAATTCAGTGGGTAAAATAAAGGAGTGGGCCAGGTGCAGTGACTCATGCCTGTAATCCCAACACTTTGGGAGGCCAAGGCAGGTGGATCACTTAAGGTTAGAAGTTTGAGACCAGCTTGGCTAACATGGTGAAACCCCATCTCTACTAAAAATACCAAAATTAGCCAGGAGTTGTGGTGCACCTGTAGGCCTAGCTACTTGGGAGGCTGAGGCAAGAATCACTTGAACCTGGCAGCTGGAGGTTGCAGTGAGTGGAGATCCAACACTGCACTCCAGCCTGAGTGACAGGGAGAGACTCCATCTCAAAATAAATAAACAAACAAATAAATAAATAAATAAAATAAATAAATAAAGGAGTGGATAGTCAGTGCTTGCTACTTGAAGCATTGATACAAAGCACTTGTCTCTGTTTAGTGACTGAGAAAAACGTACTATATTGTCAGCACTCATACTGTCTTAGCACACAGCCTAAATATTTTAACATTCTGCCTACTGAAGTCTAGTTAACAACTCTGTGGCTTTTTTGTCTTTACTTTTAATTTCTAAGCCAACTGATTTTTCTGCCTTACTGGAACACTTGTTTTTCTCAGGCCATAAAGAAAATAGCAAACTACTAATACACAGAGCATGGATGAGTCTTAAAATGTATTATACCCAGTTAAAGAAATCACAAAAATACTACATAATTCTAGAACAGAAAAAATTTATAGTGGTAGAAACAAGATCCAGATCACATGGTTGCTTCTGGTGGAGCGGGAACCTGACTGGCAAGAGACATGATGGAACTTTCTGGAGTGATAAAAATATCCCATCTTGTGGTGTAAGTTACACAAATGCATGCATTTTTCAAAACTGATCCAACTATACACTGAAAATGTGAGTATTTTAATTATGTGTATGTAAATTATGCACAAGTTAAAAAATTTAAACTATTACAGAATTCCCTCAGTACCATTCAGCGAGATTTCTAATTAGTTAAGTAGAGGAAATTCAACAGTTTCTTCTTAATCTTTATTCTTCTATCTACCCACTTGTAGTGCAGTGCAAACAGAACCAAGTAATTCAAGTGACTTTCATTTTAAGATCTACAAACCTCTAGAAATTATCTTCCTGCTCCTAATACAAATCAGTAACTCATTTTTCCCCATTTTATCTCAAAGTAAGATCCTGTCTTTTGAGGTATTTCCATAGAATGGAGAAGAGTTCATGCTACTTTACATATGGAAACTGAGACTTCAATCTCAAGCTTAGAGGCTGATCTCCAAGACTTTCCTATTACTTTCACTTCGTAAGACAAGACTACTGATCCCATATTAGTTTAAAACAAAAAAGTTAGAAGCCATCTTTCTTTGCAGCTATCAAATATGTGACCACCTATTTAGCTTTCGCAAAATCTAGCCATTTATGTTTTATGGCTGACTCTTTCCTTGTGCTCTTTTTCTTAAGAGGTAATTTTTCTTAGCAAAGGCATTGCTCAACAAAACAGGCTACATCAACAGCTTGAAAATAATTCATCTAAAGATGTGTTTTTCTCCTTGACATCTGAAGAGTGGTTCCCAGATGTATTGCTGGTACCTTCTGGCACTTTTTACAAGAATCTAAAGCTCCCAATCTTCTAATAGGTTTTGACTTTTCTCACTGCTAATGAGTTAGCTATAAAATTCTCTCCAAATTTCACTGTACTCCCCTTGTGTCCTGATATGTTTTGTCTTTTATACTGACAGTAAGCTACCCCTCCATGTCCCCTAATGCTATCCTTCTTATAAAATTTGCAGCCTAAAAAGCACTATTTGCCATAACTTACCCTCTTTTCAGCTCTATCAAGAAAACACAATTCAATTTTATTGCTTTATGTTTTGAGCATTAAAAAATAAGCAGCTGAATAGTTTTTCAGGTTATTTCTCACATTAATTAATTAAATGCAGATTGCTTTATTTTCTTCAATCATTCTATAAATTCTCCAATTATTTTAGAGAGTTGACCACATACCAATCTTAATCTTGTACTCTTTCAAATTCATCTGCTTATTTAGGATTTTCAGTTTTGAAATTACCTTATAGTGTGATTGCCTTATAGTTTTTAGCATAAGATGCTAACCTTGTGTCATTTTAATTCAAACGGAATCTGTTTTTCCCAATACACCTTATGTACCTAAAGGATATCTTCTAGTTCTTGAGAAGACAGAATAGTCTAGAACCTATGATACTGGCTTGACTGAATTCTATGTGTTTACAACATTTTAGGTGATTAGGAGGGTAAAGACTTCACTACCTACAAAATCTCATAGAGGCAGTTGGAAAAAAATAAAGTGAAGAGCACCAAGCAAAAATTTTATCTTATGTCACCTCTAAAGGTATACATCAAAATTACAACACTCATAGAAGTTTACTTTAGCGAGGAGTACTAAAGCACATGTCCTAATTCCAAGATATAACCAGATCCAAAAGTTACATTTTATTAAGGATTGTACCATATACAACAGGATAAAAGTTTTTGTTAAAAGTTTGAGGCGGGGTGCAGTGGCTCATGCCTATAATCCCAGCTCTTTGGGAGGCCGAGGTGGGCGGATCACGAGGTCAGGAGTTTGAGACCAGTCTGGCCAACACAGTGAAACCCTGTTTTTACTAGAAATACAAAAATTAGCCAGGCGTGGTGGCATGCGTCTGTAATCCTAGGGCTACTCAGGAGGCGAAGGCAGGAGAATCATCTGAACCCAGGAAGCAGAGGTTGCAGTGAGCCAAGATCTCGCCACTCCACTCCAGCTTGGGTGACAGAGCGAGACTCTGTCTCAAAACAAAAAACAAACCAAAAAAAAAAAAAATGTTTGCAGGTAGGCCAGTCATGGTGGCTTACACTTTTATTCCCAGTACTTTGGGAGGCTGAAGCAGGCAGATTACTTGAGCCCTGGAGTTTAAGACCAGCCTGGGCAACATAGTGAAACCCCATCTCTACAAAAAATAGAAAAATTAGCCAAGTGTGGTAGTGTGTGCCTATAGTCCCAGCTACTCTGGAGGCTGAGGTGGGAGGATCACCTGAGACTGGGAGGCAGAGGTTACAGTGAGCCACAATGGTGCCACTGCACTCCAGCCTGGGTGACAGAGCGAGACCCTGTCTTAAAAAAAAAATAAAGGTTTGCAGGTAGTTTCTCTGTCAGTTCTTTTTTATCTGTTTAAATATTAATTAGCTACTCAATAAACCTTGGCCCTTCTCACACTAGATCACGGTTTCTCAACCGTGGCACTACTGACATTTTGGGATTTGTAATTCTTTGTTTTGAGGGGTTGTCCTATGCATTTGGGGATGTTCAGCAGCAACCCTGGCTTCTACCCACTAGGTACCAGTAGTATCTCTCAGGTATAACAATCAAAAATGTCTTTAGACATTGCCTAATGTCCCTTGAAAGGTCAAATAGACCTTGCTTGAGAACCACTACAACTAGACCAAAATATATTTTTAAAAATCTCAGCAAAGATTTAGGAATTATCTAAAGCTGTAAAGTACCTTCCAAGGTTGCTGTCCAGGTATCATATAAACTAAACTAATTTAGAACAAAACTTCTAGAGTAAAGCATAATTCTTTCTATATATCAGGTACTAGATCATTACTATCTGAACTAAAGAATTATGAATAATAATTCTATTTGTGCTAGACATTTTTGTTAGATGGGCTACTTCCTACTCATTTTAAAGATTATATGAAACACAAAGAGAGATTTAATAGATGAAATACAAGATGCAGTCAGAAAGGAAGCCAATGTGATAGAAATTTTAAGCATTCTGATTCATTTTCATTACTGACATTTCAAAAGATGCAAGATAACATTTACTGCTTGACTTCTATGTATCTAGGCGCTATTACATACATGTTATTACCTAGTTAATTCATGAAGTCTTAAGAAAATGTAAACACTTAAGAAAATAGAAAATGGACATATTTTCTTAGTATTTTTGTAAAATTGTTTAGTTGTTAAATGTTATACAGAGAGAACATTAAGAGGCTTTACTCTTACAGGTCAATCGTCATATTCTTTTGAGGAGTATGATTCATAAGAAATTATACTATAGTTTATTGTCCTCCTTTTCCTCTCATTCTAAATTATGACATTCTTCTCCAAATGTAAAGTTGGAAGACTACCTTCATGATATCCACTTCCTCTGATAATCTTATAGAATTGGAACCATGGCCTTATGAACTATTTTCATTCATCAACTCTTTGGCCAAGTAAACACTGTTCATGATTTTTAAAAGGCTGATACCAAAGAAAAATTATGATTCAACTTGAATTTTGAACAGATATAAAGGCTCTTACCTACAAGCAACATTTGGATCAGCATTTCTTGAAAGTAGTAGCTCTACACACTTCAAGATCTGTTCCTCTGAGCCATGAGCAGAACATGCAGTTATCAAAATAGTTTGCTTATCTATAGTGAATAGAAAAGTGAGGAAAAACCCCCATACATCAAGAGCATCTATTTGATGTCTTTACCACTCAAAACATTCTATTATTGCACTCTAAAACTCTATAACCTCCTCCTAAATCTCTCTCTTAGCAGATAACTTTGTCTTCCTTCATCAAAAGATGAGATTAGACATGAATCCCTTCAGCCTCCAAAGTTTATCTATAAGTCATTTAACTTCCTTCCCCTTTTATTCCCATTACTTCAAGAGAACAGAAAGTGGTTAAGGACATGGACATAGCCACATTGTCTGGATTTGAACAGTTTTTGTTAAAATTTGCCTTGCTAAACTCACGTTTGGGAAACAATGATCTATATTCTCTGATTTCACTTCTTACCCATTTGAAAGCTCCTGAAATCCGGCTTATAAACTACCCTACTGAAATTGCTGTAACTGCCACATCCATTGGTTTGGTTTCTTTTCAGTACTTTTGTACTTGATCTTTCTGAACTCACTGTTTCCTAAAACTCTTCTTCCCTTGGCTCTCATGGTGTTAGCAAAGATTAGAGTAAATTAAACACAAAAAACACCTATTTTGAATTAAAACTTCAAAACAGGTCACCACAGCTATGATTCACATTAGTGGCTCAATATTGACAGAGCATATTCTAGTCCCAGTACTGCCACTGAGAAACTGTAACTCCTGTGATGTCTTAACATCTCATTAGATCTAATATACAGATAAGAACCTAATATCTGCCCTTTGTATGTGATAGGGTTATTGTGGGACACATAAAGGAACTTATATGTACATTCTGTGAAAAATATATTTTATAACTCTAAGTATCCCTCTGATTACAAGGAGGGAGAAGTATAAAAATAACAATTATTAATTTTTTGAGAATATTTTATACACTTTTGAAAACCTCATTCCTAAGCATAGCTTTCATTGAGTAATTTTTCTTTTTTTGAGACAGTGTCTCACTCTGTTGTCCAGGCTGGAGTGCAGCAGCATGATCATAACTTACTGCAACCTCAAACTCCTGGGTTCAAGCAGTCCTTCTGCCTCAGCCTTCTGAGTAGGTGAGGTTATAAGTGTGTGCCACCACCTCCGGCTAATATTTTTTTATTTTTAGCAGAGACAAAGTCTCACTATGTTGTCCAGGCAGATCCTGAACTCCTGGGTTCAAGTGATCTTCTTGCCAAGGACTCCCAAAGTGCTAGTGCTAGGATTATAAGCATGGGCCACTATGCCTGGCCAAGTGATATTTTTAAATGATACCATAAAAAGAAAAACCTAACAGAAAAAATTAAACATGAAACTGTTAAGACAGAAATTTATGTAAACTATATAAATGAGAAAAAAGAGTAAAATTGTAGGTATAAAATTAATGTAAAAATCAATTCTAAAATGAAACCTATACCTGAAATTATGAAGCAAATTTAGTTGTCTATTGAAAATATGTTAAAAATAAGTAATCAGGAATTCAATGTAATAATTAAACTCAATTTGCTCATATACTCTTGTTCTTCTAACACTCAAAGTACTACTGAATGGAAATTATTTAGTAACAAGGACAAAGATGGATTTCATGAACTATCTTTGAAACAACTTTAAGTGATGTAATTTGGAGTTTAGTTTAAAATTCCAGACTGATTTTCAAGTAATTTGCCACTAAATTACAAGCTTTTTAATGTTTCTTCCAAAGAATTTTTCCTTTAAAAACAACCAAAACCTTAAAGTTAAAGGTATATAATAACAACCAGTTATAAAGATACTGTAACTGGAATTTATGTTTTTGGAAAGAGTTTTTCAGAATATGTATGGCTTCTAATTTGATTTTGTATACTATTTACATAATATAATAAATAGAAAGGTTACTTCAAACTGCTTTAGTTTTCTTTCACTTCATATAATAGCTACTTGGAAATCAAGGAATCACAGTAAGCATAATCATTTAAGTTATCTGAAACATCTTACCCTTCTCAAAGCTTGCATTAGCACCTCTGTCCAGAAGGACCCGAACCAGTTCTGCATTGGCAACACTAGCAGCATACATAAGGGGAGTCCATCCATACTGAAAGGTGGAATCTACACTAATGCCTGTCAATATAAAAACAAGCTTTTAAAAGCCCACTACCACCAAAGAAAAAAATCAGCCACCTTATATGCTTAAAGTACTGTGTAAAGTGACGTACATCAAGTACTTTACTCCACCACGGGAAGTTTTGGTAATAATGGCTTCCAAAAAATAGAAAATAATTCTATTGGGACGTTAATGCAATTTGCTAAGTTCAGTTTCGCTACAGGCACTACGTTCCAAGAGACTGATCTGACTGATGTTTAATCATATAATATGTAACTGAGTATGTATATATTATAACAGGTTTTTACATGCTACCTTTTTTTCTCTAGGGGAGCTGGGAAAGGTTTCACAGAGGTAAAATGCCTTTTAAATTAGAATATTATCCCTGGGCAATATCAATTATCTCTATGGTTGAAAATACCACGTATATCTCTCAAAAACCTTTAACTTTACTCCTAACACTAAACTTACCCATGGGTGACTTATAAAACATGAAGCTAAAAAGATAGGTTAAGGTTAGATTATGAAAGCTCTCTTAAGAAATGCAGACTGTGTTTTTGATCCAGAAAATGACATCATTACATATGTATTATAAAGACAACATAGATACCACTATTGAAAATGGGACAGGAAGCAAGGAAACTAGTTATAAGGCAGGAAGTTTATAAGAAAATCAGAGAAAGGGCAGTGGAGAGAGAAAGGAAGGAAAACAAAAGGACATTTCAAAGACAGGGTCATCAGAATTTAAAATTACTTTGAGGAGGAGGTATGATGGAAAAGAACAAATTATAAAAAATGACTATCAAGTTCTATCTTGGACAATCGAATGACAAGCAGTGAGCTAAAATAAAAGGAGATATCAGGTACTGAAAGTAAGTTTTGTTTTTGTTTTTTTGTTGTTCTTTTTTAGATGGGATCTCACTCTGTCACCCAGGCTGGAGCACAGTGGCATGATTATGGCTTACAGCATACTCAACCTCCCAACTAGCTCCGACTATAGGCACGTGCCACTATGCCGGGATAATTTTTTTTTTTTTTGTAGTGGTGGAATCTCACTATGTTGCCACGGCTGGTCTCAAACCCTTGGCCTCAAGCAATTCTCCCACCTTAAGCCTCCCAAAGTGCTGGGATTACAGGTGTGAGTCACTGGTTCTGGCCAAGAGATCATGACTTAAGTAGCAATCTTTCTCTTAAATCTATGAAATATTTGCTAATCGCAAGGAAACAACATTTTTCTGTTTCAAAGAAGGAAAACTTGCATGTGAAACACCACTGAAGGTGGGCCTGCCTTTAATACCTTGTAATTTACAGGTTCTATTGTCTTTGGCTATAAAATGTCCTATGCGCACAGATTAAGGTCACATCACAGAAGAAATGCAGACTTGGTGGGGGGTGGGGGTGTCACTTTTTTGACTGTATAAACACTGGGTCACTGAAAGACTACATATGTCTAATTTCTAATTGTCTAATTTTAGTTGATATAAGGTACATAATAATCATTAGGAGAAAACATTAAACCATCTTAGTATAGACATATACTGCTAGCCCTACTTGTCTTCTCTAACAAGTCTTCCTCTTTAAACTGCTTCAATTGAAAGCATATCAATGAGATCAGAGAAAAGATCATTGTTTTCTCAATTTACTGAGAGTACTGCTCAAACTGTGATAGCAAAGATAGAAAGGAAAAGATGTGAAGAAAAAGAAGCAAAGGCCAGGTGCGGTGGCTCACGCCTGTAATCCCAGCACTTTGGGAGGCGGAGGTGGGTGGATCATGAGGTCAGGCAAACGAGACCATCTTGGCTAGCACAGTGAAACCCTGTCTCTACTAAAAATACAAAAAAAAAAAAAAAAAAAAAAAAAAAAAATTAGACAGGCACGGAGGCAGGCGCCTGTAGTCCCAGCTACTCGGGAGGCTGAGGCAGGAGAATGGCGTGAACCCAGGGGGCAGAGCTTGCAGTGAGCTGAAATCATGTCACTGCACTCCAGCCTGGGCAACAGAGCGAGACTTCGTCTAAAAAAAAAAAGCAGCAAATGTGGCATTATAGTATAAAATTCTTACTAAAATTCTAACTTAATGTTTAACCTATAATATTTAACATAAATTACTAAGCACATATTATGTTCCAGGCATAGTGCAAAAAAAAGTAGGTTTCAAAAAGATGAACACCGTACATTTACAGAGCTCAAAAACATTCAAAGTAATACTATATTGTTTAGGGATATAGTAAAAGTATAAAGATACTCATAAGAATGATAAACATCAACTATATAAAAGTAGTTATCTGCAGAGGGGGTACCTTTCTTTTCTGAATGTCTAAAATATGTCATACTTTAAAGAAAATTGAAAATGATAGTACACAGAACAAAAACTGGAGACATCTTCAAATGGTTAAAAGTGGTTGACTCAAAATGTGCTTTTATTTTTAGAGTTTTCAATTGGTGCAGAAACATGTTTCAAGAACAACAATGACTTTGAAAGGCAAAAAATTAACAATATTTTAAAAAACAGTTACATAATGACATCTGGAAGGAAATACCCTAAAACAGGAGTTAACCTGTGAAAGTGAGGCATCAGCAGTAAGGGGAACGAGAGTGAGGACAATGGTAAAGAAATCTTTCTACTTCTACCTACATTTCTATTACTGGCTTTTAAAAATGAACTTTAAAAATTTTTGTAATTAAAAACAAATTTCAAATGGTTGACTAAATAACTGCTTAGCAGCAGGGTCTGTTCAAGAGACTGTAAACCTCTAACCTGCCCATCAATCATATCAAGTCTTAATCCTTCAAAAGCCTCTATCATGTTAACTGTACCTAGTCCCATTACTCCTAAGGCAAATTTTCTTTTCTAAAACAAATCTCTGCTTATTTCACCCCATGCTATGTACACTATACATATATTAACATTAGGTATTCAGGCCTCTTTCTACTTATTCAGAATTTATTCAATTTCATTTTTCAATTACAAACTCAAGTTCCACTGTCCAAAAAGTCATACAGATCCTTCTCATATCTTACAAGAACAGCTAATGTTTACATAATTCCTATGTGTTCTAAGTCCTTTAAAACTGTATTTTAATTTTCCCCCTTGCCAACAACACTTTGATATAATAATCCTCATTTTAAAACGGACAGAAATTGAAACTTAGGAAGATTTGGTAATTTAGTCAAGGTTACAAAGTCATCAAGTGGCACAGTTAGTAATCAAACCCAGATCTGTCTTGTTTTCAAAATTATTTACTTTTCAGTAAACTATGCATTGATTCTAGCATAGAATAAAAACATTATGCTATATATAATCACATCTAACTACCTTGTGTGTGAATGTTTTGCATCCACAATGGCAAAAACCACAATTACTTTTGCACCAACCTAAAGTAAATGCTTGTTATTCCTTTGAGTAATTTCAATCATTATAATCAATAATTTACATTTCTATGTGAAGGTAATTAAAATTTTTTTTTTCATTTAATCCACACACACAAAAAAAGTCATGAAGCCCAGGACAGAATTATGATGCTTTACATAAAGAAACTGATGCTCTCTGGCTGGGCACGGCGGCTCATGCCTGAGATCTCAGCACTTTGGAAGGCCAAGGTGGGTGATTACTTGAGGTCAGTAGTTCGAGACCAGCCTGGCTGACGTGGTGAAACCCTCGTGTCTACTAAAATTACCAAAATTAGCTGGGCTTGGCGACAGGTGCTTTTAGTCCCCACTACTCGGGAGGTTGAGGTGGGAGAATCGCTTGAATCCCGGCCCCCAGATGGAGGCTGCAATGAGCCAAGATGGTGCCATTGCACTCCAGCAGGGCGACAGAGCGACGCTCCATCCCCTCCCCTCAACCCCCAAAAATGAAAATTGATGCTCTCAAAGCTTAAATGCCTCTTCCAAGAAACCAGAGTAGGCAATAAGCTGGAAGAAATTATCCATATACTTATTCTGATTCCTAGCTCAGGCCTCATTCCACTAGCACAAAACAAAAAACTGTACCGAGAAAAACTAAAACGTACTCGAACCAATTCTTAAGAAATATACAACAGGCAGGGCACGGTGGCTCATGCCTGTAATCCCAGCACTTTGGGAGGCCGAAGCAGGCGGATCACGAGGTCAGGAGATCGAGACCATAGTGGCTAACATGGTGAAACCCCATCTCTATTAAAAAAAAAAAAAAAAAAATTAGCCGGGCGTGGTGGCACACGCCTGGAGTCTCAGCTACTCAGGAGGCTGAGGCAGGAGAATCACTTGAACTCGGGAGGTGGAGGTTGCAGTGAGCCAAGATTGCGCCACTGCACTCCAGCCTGGGCCACAGAGTGAGACAACATTCCCCCTCACCCCCCACCACCCAAAGAAAAGAAAAGAAAAGAAAAGAAAAAAGAAACATACAACATTACAGCAGAGTAAATGAAGAGAAAATTAAGAATGATCAGAGTGGGACAGGAGTAGAGTAGGCCTCTTGCTTGAAGGAGGTGGAAGAACTGATGGAAGATAAATAGGGTGGCATTCCAAATGTAAGGAGAGAGTAAGAAAATAAGACAGGCAGGACTCAGAGTCAACGAAGATTATGCAGGATATTATGATAACTTATATTAACATTTGTTGTGTTTCCATTAGAAAAGCAACATAAATCTTTTAAAAATAAGGAATCCTTGCAAACTTAAGACAGTTGTGTTCAGGTGAAACTGTCCTTATCTCTCACCAGAATCTAGGAGCTCCTGGACCAATGAAACATCTCCGATGGTCATTGCTTTCTTAAATTTTTCTTTCTTTTCCTCAATGGGTAACAGCCCTTTCAATTTCTAGAAAAGTGAACAGTTTTAAAAAATTCTTGTTATATATAGTTTTGTTTCCACCTCATCAGGAAACAATAATGTTTGGTTAAGTACATAGGTTTTTTTCTTGGCTTTATTCTGACCGAGATACTAAGTTTGAAAAGAATTCGTGTCGAAAATTATCTTTCAAGGGAATAGGTAATGATGGATCCAAACCCAAGTGAAGAGCTACGACGATCTAAAGAAGCGTATTTGGTGGTAACCACAGTTGGGGAACAGGAGGAAATTTGTGCGGGTTTGCTTAACTACAAACGCCCGTATTTCCACTAAGAAAAAGGAAAATACATGCGAGGAAGTGAGAGGTTTCACCAGGCTGGGCCTCGCCTTCGAGGGCCAGGGAAGGCCGAAACCAGGTGTGGTCAAGACAAGGCCTCCTCTGCTACCTGAGACGTCCGGTCGAGATACCCAATCTCCCAGCCGTCATCCTCGCTCTCGCTACTCTCCCCTCCGCCGGCCACTGGCAGGCCGCGTAGCGCTCCCGCCGCCATGCTAGCCAAGGCAGCTCCCTGTGGGCAACGCGCGTCCTTCAGTTCTCCAGGCGCATGCGCACCGGGGTGGGGCGGGGCGTGCGAAGCGCTGCGCGGGAAGCAGCGACGTGCAAGTACTCGGGTCTGGAGCCTTCCAGCGCAGGCGCACAGCGGCCCGCTGCTCACCTACCTACCCCGTCCCTAACCTTGAGGCTTCTTGAGGTGAAAACCTGGCGTGTCTAACACTGGTGACGAAGTTCGTGCGCCAGGCTCCTGCTGGCACTTCCAGTTCCTCTCAGAGACTTACCTTTCGACCTCTTTAAAGTATTTGCTTGATGAAATTCTTGCTCGGCAAAGAATGCCTTACGTGTGGCAGGAGCACACTAGGATTTAATGGCAAGTAAGACTAGACTTTCCCCGCCATCCTTTTCAACTGCCCCCCTGCCAAACGTCTGTTAAATCTGTATCCCCTGGGAGACGGAATCTTCCTCGGAGCACCTCGCTCAGGAGCACCACTCAGACATTCAAGAAGCCCTTAGACAAGTAGAGGCCGACAAAGGAGCCAGGAGAAAATACTGCCGCAAAGAATTCTTCTTTTTCATTTCATGTGATCTTAGATCTCACCTTAGATTTAGAAGCTTCAGACCATCAAAACACTTCCCCGCTATGTAGTGTAGATGTCCTAGAGGAAAATATGAAAGGAGGGGGTTTCTGGGTACAGTGGATCCAAAGAGCCAGAAAGAAAGAAATGACTTAAACGGTCAGAGAGCAAATAATTCAAACAGCTCCAGGTGGAAGTGGCCCAAGCTCAAACTCATCTTTCTACATGGTAGAACTTCTAGATGCTGGTAACACAGTGATTTTCTTCCCCACCAAAGAAAAGTAGATCTACCACGAAACAGGGCATATTATATGTATCTCAAGATAATAGCCATGCACTATTATTTGAAAGCTTTTGCTGTTTTTTTTCTTGCAGATTCTTTGATAAAAGATTTTGAAATTATGTACTTCAGAGACTCAGAGGTAAGTATTTTTAAGTAGTTTAGCTATTTGGGGGCCACATCTGTCTTTCTCAATGCATTCATTCAATAAATGCTAGGGATTACTTAGTACAGCCAAGTGCAACTGGGTTTGGGGAGACAACGTCAAAGATAAACCATGGAGCCTCATGGAGCTCACTTTAATAAGTAGAGTTAGACAATGTGCAAGGAAACAAAAACACTATTGCGGATTGTAAGTGCTTCAAAAGAAACAAGTGTGCTCAGTTTCTGGAATCAAACCACTTTGGTGTTTCCCGGAGGAGTCACTAGCTGTAGCTGTGTGCCCTTGGGCAATTTACTTAGCGTCTATCTGGGTATGAGCTAACTTATCTGTAGAAGGGAGGTGATGATAGTACCCACCAAATAGAATTGTTATGAGGACTAAATGAAGTAATAGGCTTGGAATAAGGTCTGTCTCAATGTAAGAGGTAGATTTTAGATAGGGTAGTCAGACCTGTGCAGAGTCCTAAATAACAAGCCATATAAGAGTGGAAGAATAGAGCTTTCCTGGCAGTGGAGAGGAATATTACCAAGGTCGACAAACAGAAGGAAAAACAGCTCATCACTGACCATTAGAGAAATGCAGATCAAAACTACAATGAGATACCATGTCAGCCAGTCAGAATGGCAGTTATTAAAAAGTAAAAAACAGCCGGGCGCGGTGGCTCAAGCCTGTAATCCCAGCACTTTGGGAGGCCGAGACGGGCGGATCACGAGGTCAGGAGATCGAGACCATCCTGGCGAACACGGTGAAACCCCGTCTCTACTAAAAAATACAAAAAAACTAGCGGGGCGAGGTGGCGGGCGCCTGTAGTCCCAGCTACTCCGGAGGCTGAGGCAGGAGAATGGCGGGAACCCGGGAGGCGGAGCTTGCAGTGAGCTGAGATCCGGCCACAGCACTCCAGCCTGGGTGACAGAGCAAGACTCCGTCTCAAAAAAAAAAAAAAAAAAAAAAAAAAAAAAAAGTAAAAAACAACAGATGCTGGTGAGGTTGTGGGGAAAAATAAATTCTTTTACACTGTTGGTGGGAGTGTAAATTAGTTTAACCATTGTGGAAGACACTGTGGTGATTTCTGAAAGATCTAGAGGCAGAAATAGGATTTGACCCAGTAATCCCATTACTGGGTATACACCCAAAGGACCATAAATCATTCCTTCATAAAGATATGGGCACATGTATGTTCATTGCAGCAGTGTTCACAATAGCAAAGACATGGAATCAACCTAAATGCCCATCAATGATAGACTGGATAAAGAAAATGTGGTACATATATGCCATGGAATATTATGCAGCCATAAAAAGGAATGAGATCATGTCCTTTTCAGGGACATGGATGGAGGTGGAAGCCATTATCCTCAGCAAGCTAATGCAAAAACAGGAAACCAAATGCTGCATGTTCTTACTTATAAGTGGGAGCTGAATGATGAGAACATGTGGACACAAGTGGGAACAACATATACTGGGGCCTGTCACAGGGTGGGGGTTGGGAGGAGGGAAAGCATCAGGAAGACTAGCTAGTGGATGCTGAGCTTAATACCTAGGTGATGAGATGATCTGTGTAGCAAACCCCCATGGCACATGTTTACCTCTGTAACCTGCACATCTTGCATATGTAGCCCTGAACTTAAAATAAAAGTTGGGAAGAAAAAAATAAAACAAAACAAAAAAACACTTCTAGGCACCAAGCAAAGAATTCAACACTCAATAAGCCTCCAGGAACAAGCCTGGACTGGCATGCATTATTGAACTCAAAATATATTTTGTCTCCTCTTTGGCTTTTTACATGCCTTGCCCCCTTGCTGAATACTTATTTTCTCTGTTTCCAAATCAAAATAGTGGATAATACTAAGCAATTAACTACTCTCAAGTTTATATATTGTGTGTTCAAAAGACCAGCCAACATTTCTCATTTTCATGTTACAGTGATGTAATCCAACCCCGAGAGTACACTTAACTCTTAAATGAACTGAATAAATTAAAATTTTAAGCTGAAAAAAAAAATAGGATTTGGTGACTGGATATAAAGGATGAGCAGGAGAGGGGAGTCAAAGCTGGTAAGACAAAAAGAAGAAGGAGGAAAAGTTTGAGGAAACAGGTAAGCTTTGTTCTGCAGAGACACATCTAAAAAGCTAAGGAACATCCATGTCCAGTTAAGGTCCAAAGTTCCCCAGAGAGGCCTGGGCTATCCAGCTTTAGAAGTCATCTTCCTAAGAAGTAATAATGGACATATTAAAGTAATAATGTTATCAAAGGAGAAGGGATAGGATAAGATGAGAGGGTCAAGAATATATTCTTAGGGACTATTTGTTTTTTTTTCCTGTTTTTTTAATTATTATTTTCAATTATTATACTTTAAGTTCTAGGGTACATGTGTACAACGTGCAGGTTTGTTACATATGTATACATGTGCCATGTTGGTGTGCTGCACCCATTAACTCGTCATTTACATTAGGTATATCTCCTAATGCTATCCCTCCCCCGTCCCCTAACCCCACGACAGGCCCTGGTGTGTGATGTTCCCCATCCTGTGTGCAAGTGTTCTCATTGTTCAATTCCCACCTATGAGTGAGAACATGCGGTGTTTGGTTTTCCATCCTTGCGATAGTTTGCTGAGAATGATGGTTTCCAGCTTCATCCATGTCCCTACAAAGGACATAAACTCATCCTTTCTTATGGCTGCATAGTATTCCGTGGTGTATATGTGCCACATTTTCTTAATCCTGTCTATCATTGATAGACATTTGGGTTGATTCCAAGTCTTTGCTATTGTGAGTAGTGCCAGAATAAACATACGTGTGCATGTGTCCTTAAAGCAGCATGATTTATAATCCTTTGGGTATATACCCAGTAATGGGATGGCTGGGTCAAATGGTATTTCTAGTTCTAGATCCTTGAGAAATCGCCACACTGTCTTCTACAATAGTTGAACTAGTTTACAGTCCCACCAACAGTATAAAATTGTTCCTATTTCTCCACATCCTGTCCAGCACCTGTTGTTTCCTGACTTTTTAATGATCCATTCTAACTGGTGTGAGATGGTATCTTATTGTGGTTTTGATTTGCATTTCTCTGATGGCGAGTGATGCTGAGCATTTTTTCATGTGTCTGTTGGCTGCATAAATGTCTTTTGAGAAGTATCTGTTCATATCCTTTGCCCACTTTTTCATGGGGTTGTTTGATATTTTCTTGTAAATTTGTTTACGTTCTTTGTAGAGTCTGGATTTTAGCCCTTTGTCAGATGGGTAGATTGCAAAAATTTTCTCCCATTCTGTAGGTTGCCTGTTCACTCTGATGGTAGTTTCTTTTGCTGTGCAGAAGCTCTTTAGTTTAATGAGATCCCATTTGTCAATTTTGGCTTTTGTTGCCTTTGCTTTTGATGTTTTAGACATGAAGTCCTTGCCCATGCCTATGTCCTGAATGGTATTGCCTGAGTTTTCTTCTAGGGTTTTTATGATTTTAGGTCTAACATTTAAGTCTTTAATCCATCTTGCATTAATTTTTGTATAATCTGTAAGGAAGGGATCCAGTTTCAGCTTTCTACATTTGGCTAGCCAGTTTTCCCAGCACCATTTATTAACTAGGGAATCCTTTCCCCATTGCTTGTTTTTGTCAGGATTGTCAAAGATTAGATGGTTGTGGGTGTGCTCTCCAGCAAGGGCTCAGAACTAGGCTGCGGCTGAGATGGCTGGAATGGTAGAAGTAAACTTCAGAAGGTAGGTAATAATGAACTTTTCTTGTTTTGGGGATTGATTATTTCTTTAGGAAGCCACTAAAGGAAAGGGATGACTTCAAGGGCCTAAGAAATAGTAACTAAAGAAGCAGGAGACATGGAAGAGATCAATGCTGCAAAAATCCTTCACTGAATCATAGTCTAAGATAATAACAATCACAGCAATAATAATGATAATAAATTCATTTTATGGACTTTTCTTATATTAAGTCACTTAATACTCACACAGTCCTATTGAGGTATATGCTATCTCAATTTTACGGAAGGAATTAGAGGCACAGAAAGGTAATGTTATCTGCCCAATATTATCTACCCAGGAGGACAGGAAACAGTTGGCTCTGCAGTCCATGCTTTTAGCGATTTTTGTTTGTTTGTTTTTTGACAGGGTCTCACTCTGCTGCCCAGGCTGGAGTGCAGTGGCATGAACACTGTTCACTGCAGCCTCAACCTCCTGGGCTCAAGCAATCCTCCCACCTCAGCCTCCTGAGTAGCTGGGTGTATGCCACTATGCAGGCTAATTTTAAATTTTGTTGAGATGGAGTCTCGTTGCATTGCCCAGGCTGATCTCAAACTTCTGGTCTGAAATGATCCTCCTGCCTCAGCCTCCGGAAGTGGGGGGATTATAGGTGTGAGTCACTGCACCAGGCTAGTGATTACCAATACTTAAATAGCACTTCCATGTGCCTTGACACTTTTCTAAACACTTTGTAATCACTAATTTATATAATTCTCACTATAGCTTTTTAAGGTAAATACTATCATTATCTCCATTTTATAGATGAGGAAACTGAGGAAAAGGAAGGTCATATCAACTGCCCAAGGTCATAGATGTGGAACTTTCTAAACTAACACCAGACTGTTGGGCCTCACAGTGGTGCTCAGATGTTACTTGGAAAGTATAATGCTCACAGAAGCACTCTCTCCCTAGGGGAATACTTGTTTCCACCATTTGTTTTACTCTCTGTAGAGGGAAACATTCCTTTCCAAAGGAGATTTCATCTTCGGACTAGTAAATCAGACTCGGAATGAGCTATGATTCATTTACAGGTAAATCACAAGCTTTATTCCTGGCCAGATAAGAAATCAGTAATTTGGTTTTGTCTGAAGAGATTTGGGAATTCCCCCAAGACGATTTCCTGGAGTGGGTCAGAATGCCACCTACACACTGGGTTAATGACTTCAGTGTTCTGCTTGGTTCACTGATGACAGGAAACGGTAAAACAAAGAGGGTGAGAAACCAGCTGTATCACAGTAATAAATATTACTCAGATTTAGGCTCTTCTTCCTAGTTCCTGAGTTTGTTTTTTAAACTTTCAAGCTTTCACTCAGACAATATGCAATGATTAGCTAGTAGTTTGTTTTAATATTACAAATGATGATGGTGGATTTTGCGGGGAATTTGTTTTAAAGTTAATGTTATCATATTTTTACAATTCTTATTTTCAATAGTTTGAAAAAGTTCTGTTGGGATCCTGAATTCTTAATTTTGACTGAGATCTAGTGGGATTAATTGTCTCTTTTGGAGATAATTTTAGAGGCATAAAAATGGTAAATCAATTTTTTTTCAATTATTAGAAATTATGTGCACAAGATAGTCAAGGGGAAAGATTAGCAACTGCTTTTTAAAATATAGCATTAATTGATTCCACAAATAGTTACTATGCTGCTACTATATTGTTTAGGCATCAGGAATAAAGTTGTGAGGAAGACAAGGCAAGATCCTTGACCTCCAAATGTTTATAGTCTAGCAAGATAAATTAATAAATACATAATTAAATACTAGGTAATGATAAATTCTACAAAGAAAAATTAACCAGGTAAATGAGATAGAGAATAATGGAAGCAAATCAGAATTAAAATAGGAATTTCAGAGAAGGCCTCTTTGAGGTTTTATTGTTATTGTGATAGAAAGTTTCAAGGCTCTGATTTACCATTTTAAAAGGTAACTCTAGCTACAAGGAGAAGAGACTGTATTTATGGGAGCAAGTGTAGAATCAGGAACACCAGTTAAGAGTCTAATATAACAGTCTAGGTTCTCAACCTTATCTGCTGCTTAGAATTCCCTGGAGATAATTCTAGTCAACCCCAGTTGAAACCATGTACAGTATGTCAACATCTTTGAGAGTAGAGTCCAGGAGTTGATATTTCTCAATGTTCCTCTGGTGATTTTAATATATAGCCAAGGTTGGAAAAGGTTGTGGAAGAAAGATATCAGACCACAAGTCTAAATCTAGTAGGAACACGGAAGCTGTGAAAACAGGACTGGCTTCTTTTCTGGATTTATTTTCTTAAGGAATATGGTTAGGTCAGAGAACAAAACAAATTCTTAAACAAAGAGGAAAAATTTATCAGAACATGATGAAGATGGATTTTGGCTAAGAAGCATTAACTAATATACTACAAGGAAGTAGTGGTAAATGAAAATGTTCATCTTGTTTTGTTTCTTCAAATATTCTAGTATGGAGTCCATGGATGAAAATGGTTGTGAAAGGATGATGTAGGAAACTGAGTCTCTAGTGGTTATCTATGGAGGTGGCTAGATGTCAGATTCAGGATTTATACATTTTGTAGAGATAGCAATTAAGATTCACTGATACATTGGAAGTGGGATGATAGGGAAAGGCTGGTCAGGGATGACATCCGAATTTTAAGCCTGAACAATTGGGTGAATTGTTGCATTTACTTCGTTGGGGGAAAGCGGTGGAAAAGTAGGGATGTATTTGTGTGGGGGAGAAGGTCAAATATTGAAATTAAGAGTATCAGTTTGGACTTTATAATGTAAACAGTGCTAATTAAACTCTAAAATGAATGTAAGTGTAGAGTGATATATAGATTCACAATTTGAATGATCTGTTTCCTGGAATAATTTTCTTTGATTTTATGTCTATTTATTGTTTGAATAACGAGGGAACTTGTTTACTTTTATCTCATTTTTTTTCTTCCTAGATTTTTAATGTATACCCTACTACATTGCATATAGGTGTGGTAGAAGAGTGTCTTAAGACTATACTAACCTTTACTCCAACACAAAATTATATTTTGTAAACTGTAGTCCCAATAGACTGCTGGGGAAGAGCAATAACACATAAATGCATGAACATGTTAGTGTTAAAAACATTGCAAAATTATAAGTTTTTAAAAATGGATTAAAAGGTAACTAATGAAATTTTAGAACATCATTTCCAAAACTTGCTTCACTATAGAACAGTTTAAAATTCTAATATATTGATGAAAACCAAAAAGAACTCAACAGATTTAATGGGCTCTTGAATTAAAGTAGGTAGCAAAAAATGGGCTTTTAGACAGCTTATTCACTACAAGAGAGAATCATTTATCGTGTGTATAAAATACAATGAATTTTAAATAACATAGCTGTATGTTGAAATTATAAGAAAGAATACATAAATTAGACAAATATATATCACTTATTCAAATTCAATTGTAATATCAAATGTAATATCAATTGTAATATCAAAATGTCATTAACTGGAAAATAATACTAATGACTAAAATTTATTGAGCATTTACAGTGACTAAGAACAATTTCCAAGCATTTTACATATATTAACTCTATCAGTTAAGGAATACTTCTAGCTACAAGTGACAGTATTTAGTATTGGTCACTTAAAAACCTATGGTTCATTGCTTTTCATGTTAAAAGGAGTGTGGAAACTGGCATTGGTTCAGTGGCACAGTGGTTTCTCATAGCATCTACATTGCTCTCTTGGCCTCATCCTCTTGGTTGCAAGATGTCACTCCCAGGTCCAGGAAGCATGTTTGTGTTAAAGACAAGAAAAAGGAAGGAAAGGATGGACCTGGATACATCTGTCTCTTTTTATCAGGAAAACCAAAGCTTTTCTAGAAGCTCCAACAGATTTCTGCTTAGGTCTCCTCTGCTGGCACTATTACTTAGCACTCCTAGTTGCAAGGGAGGTAGGGAAATCATGTATTACATTTTTTTCTGCCTTTATAGCAGAATAGGAGAAAGGAAAAGAAGGTTGAGAATGGGTTTTGAATTAGACAGCCAACAGTGACTGCCACAAATTCATGTCTTTCTTGTGAAAACCCTATCAAAGTGGTACTTTTGTTTATTACCATTTTGCAAATGAGGAACTAAGACAGTGAGAAGTTAAGAAATTTGACCATGATCACACAACTAAATAATGTAGAACCAGAAATCAATTCAGGTGGTCTGTCTGTCTCCAGAATCGACTCTCTTCTCAGCCACTCTACTGTAGTATAGAAATAAAGCCACAGACAGATTTAACACTGAGCCTTCTCATGTGAGTGATCTTCCATATAACTTCCTTACATTCTCATGAATGATATATTTATTATAATAGGCAGTGCATTACCTAATGATAAAACTAAATAAATGTGTGCTATTTCTCTTATTCTTTCTAATTATGCCAATAATAATAAACCACATGGTTAATTCAAATTTGTAAAGTCACCCTTTCAAATAATTCTAAGTATTTTCACACATATTGTATACTTCTGATTTCCTCATAAATCCTTTGAGAAATAGAGAGAGGTAGATGTGATTATTTGCATTTGATAATTTGGGAATATGAGATCAAGCTTGTATCAAAAAGTTCTGGGACTTAAACCTAGATTTACATAGAACCAGACCATTTGTACTTCCTTAGATACCTGCCAGTATAGATGTCTTTACTTTAGGATAAATATTAATTAAATTGCAGAAGAATTGAAACAAATGTTAACGTTACAAATTTTCTCACCAAGGCAAAGGTTTAAAACTTTAAAACTCTACGTTTAATGTTTCTTAATGTCTTAACAATGGTCTCTGAGATACCATATTTTATGAAAGCTAGTTCTGTTAGTTAGTAGAATTTCTGAAACATTTTTGTAGCTCTATTTTATAAAATGCATTACCCTGAGTAATTATAAATTATATGCAGGAAGTAATGTATATTTTGTTGTTATTTTTTGAAATTAAAAACTCACAGATATGATTCATGTCAAGTATTTTTTTCTGTTGGAATTAATCATGAGTTTGTTTCTTATAATAAAATTAAGTCATTTTTATTAAGCTTTTTCATATTTTTTCATATTTTGATTTTTTAAAATTTATTTTTTGCTATAGCTTATTTTTCTTGAATATTTATATTTATGCTTTTTGTTTCTATCCAGATTGGTTTTTTTCCCTTTAATTTTTCAACTATTATTTTGGTGGAGGGGTACATGTGCAGGTTTGTTATATGGGTAAATTGCATGTCACTGGGGTTTGATATACAGATAATTTTGTCACCTAGGTATTGAGTGCAGTCATACCTAATAGGTAGTTTTCAACCCTCACCCTCCTTTCACCCTCCACCCTCAAGTAAGAGGGTTACTTACTTGTTAAGATTGAGGTGAAAAAATTGCATGTCACTGGGGTTTGATATGCAGATAATTTTGTCACCTAGGTATTGAGTGTAGTCATACCTGATAGGTAGTTTTCAACCCTCACCCTCCTCTCACCCTCTACCCTCAAGTAAGAGGGTTATGTACTTGTTAAGATTGAGGTGAAAAATTTGTACAGCCTTCCACAGTTTTAAAGAGGTAGTAATAGATACTTATCCTCTTGGTGATATCAAATGTTGTTTCTTCCAAGTTGTTTTTCAGACCTGGTTTGATGTAAGGGTTCATCAGGAGGAGTTCTAGGGTATCTTTGCTATCTTTGTTCCCAGAAACAAGATGCAACGGAGTTCAGAGGCCTTTTGTTTGGGCATTCATAGCTGCATCATGTGGAAGGAAGAAAGAAGCCACTCTAGTGTTATTACACTTACAAGCATTGTACGGGGGTATCCAGCTATCCACAGTCACTGGATGAACATCTGCCCCTTGTGCAGTCACCTCATGGATGATATCTAAGTGTCCATTGTAGACTGCTCGATGAAGAAGGGTATATTCATCTTTGTCCCTAGTGTTGTTCACATGATTGGCTTTTTCAGAAAGTAGTCTTCGCACTATAGTAAGGCTAGAAACATGCCTTCAGTTCATGATTTTCAGTTTTTTCTATGGACATCTGGTGGATTATGGTGCGCTCCTGTTAAAAAGTGGATTTATTTCAGTAGCCCAAATAAGCAATTTACTTAGATCTTTTCACACATTTTTTTCTTGCAATTCATATCACTCTTCATTTTTTTCATCTTGCTCCTCATCTTTATCAGAATTGCTTATTCAGAGACTTTGAGTACCAGTGGGAATAAGGTATTCTTGTATTTCTAACAATTCAATTTGATTAAGGTATTCAAAAAAGTTCAAGGAATTTTCTTGGTCTGGTTTTCCATCATCATTCACTTTCCTTATCCATTTTTACTACTGTTCTAAATAAAAAGTACTTCAAATGCCAGGGCATAAATAGTATAAGTAATCTTTCTAGAGATGTGTTATATCTACTTTATTTTATTCATCAAGATTTGATGATATTCCTGATATTCTGTCAGTAATTAATAGGATGCCTTTCCAAACTTAAAGGGCATATTCCATTTTGGGAGAGATGTGAACTATGTCAATTTATCACAAACAACTCAGTGACAGGTGGGGCTATAATCTCCATTTTACAGATGTGTTAGTTCATTTTCATGCAGCTGATAAATACATACCTGAGACCGGGCAGAGAAAGAGGTTTAATGGACTTACAGTTCCACATGGCTGGGGAGGCCTCACAGTCATGGCAGAAGGCAAGGAGGAGCAAGTCACCTGTTAACATGGATGGCAGCAGGCAAAGAGAGAGCTTGTGCAGGGGAAATTCCCATTTTTAAACCATCAGATCTTGTGAAACTTATTCACTGTCATGAGAACAGCATGGGAAAAACCCACCCCCATGATTCAGTTATCTCCCACAGGGTCCCTTCCACAATATGTGGGAATTATGGGAGCTACAAGATGATATGTGGGTGGGGACACAGAGCCAAACCATATCAACAGGTGAAGGCATTGAAATTTGGATAGATTAAAACAACTTGCCCTAAATCAAGGATCCTTCAATGGAATTGAAAGGCCAGATATTCTAATTCAAAGGTTCCACATTGTTTTTCATTGCACTACATTTTACTGCTCTAAGCACAAAGCAGTAGAGATATTCTGAACCCAAGGATCCAGGGGCAACAGTAAGGGGAAGTAGGTAATAAAAACCTGTAAACTAGAGAGTCTGGTGAACAGGAGTAAGGGGAAAGGGCATGCAGTTCCAGCCTTGTGCCACTAGCTGGTCACTCACAGACCTGGGAGTTCTGCCTGCAGCCTTCCTAATAGTCAAGAGTGGAGAAGCCACTTCCTCCCAATCTGGGACCCATGATGGAGTCTGACCTACAGGGCTTGGCCTGAGGTCACTTGCCTGTACAGACCCAGGAGTTCTAAGATGGCGAGGGTGTACCAGGAAGTAAGGCCCCAATTTTAACATTTCTACAATGTTTTGTAAATAAACAAAATGAGATGATTATTTATCTTTAGTAGACTTGATTGTTTGCTACCATGTCAAAATAGCTTTCATTTTTCAGTGTTTCAAGGTTGTAGAAAATGTCAACTTAACTCTAGAAAATGGATTTATGCAGTTGTTGCTGCCATAGAATGCTCTTAAAACAGTTTTTATGAACCTGAAGAAAATGACCACTGGCACATACCATTTTTGTTTAGAAAAGTTTATGTTTATTTCTATGCACACAGTAATTTAAGCTCATTATAAGTTGCATGTGTTTGGTTTAAAACCATGTTTGGGATTGTCACATTAAAATAAAATGGTAATATAGATATGATGTTTTTGACATCTGAGAAAAATTTTAGAAACGTGTCTCTCATAATTCGTTATATGGATAACAAACATCTTCAAAAAGGGCTAATTGAATGGTATTTATTATATTTTGGGAAAGAGGAGCAGCTGTCTCCTTGCTCTGACTTGACTTTATGGCCAACACTTTTCTTATGTTCTTGTAGCCAGGTTGAACAGACTTATGTGATTTATTAAACTGTAATGAACTAAAGAATAGATTTTCTGAAGCTTCGTAGGTTCTTGCTGAGTATTGTGAGCAAGGTAAACTGAAAGCAGCAACACAAAGAGGAAGGTATATTTAAGATGCAAATGGAATGACCATTAAGCACCTATAAAATGTGGGGCCTTTTCATGCTATTTTATTTAAGTCTGAAAATCACACTGAGAATTACATGTTAGGCTGATTTTGCAGCCTAATGGGGTCAGGAAATTTAATTACCTTGCCTAGAATCACTAAATTTGAGCTTGGATTTGCAACCAGGTCTGTTTTGTTCCACAATTGTTCAACAAATATTTCTTGACACCAAACTAGGCTTTGAGAAAGACAAAGAAGGAATATTGTGTTGTAAATGTCTTTACTATGCTTTAAACATCGTCTTTCAGATTATAGTCATTCCATAAAATTCTCTACTTTTTTAGATAACAAAGGTGAGTTGTTATGTGCTGGTTGAAGATACCTATAAGAAACATAAAAGCCTTGTTAAACTTAATTATATTTTAATGGGAATGGCCTTAAGAGTCTGATGGCAGGATCCACTCAGTAGCATGGGAATGCATACAACAGAAGACGACTCTTGGGGCTGGATGTAGTGGCTCATATCTGTAATCTCAGCTCACTGGGAGGCTGAGGCAGAAGGATCACTTCAGCTCTGGAGTTTGAGGTTACAGTAAGCTATGATTGTGCCACTGCACTCCAGCCTAAGTGACAGAGCTAGATCCTGTCTCTTAAAAAAATAGAAGGCTCTTGGATCAGGGGAGGGTGCAAGGGTGGTGGTGGTCATGGTGGTGAAGGTGAGGTAGAAAAGGGTGAGGTGAAAAGGCTAAGAAGAAAAATATCCTAGTTGTAGGAAAATCCTAAGAATACCCCAAAGTTAAGTAGGATTTAGCACTAGGAGATGGGGGAGAGAGTGCTAAGTTTGTTCCAGGAAAGGCACAACAAGAGGTAATTGCAGGCAATAGATGACATTCAAGAAGTGAACAGTGGTAGCTTATTCCAATCTGGCAGGTATGGAGAGCAGGAGCCAGGCCACAAAAGGAGGGTCAGCAACAACCATGCAAAGCATCCCTCTACTTTTAATCCCCCTATTTCATTCATTCCTCTTCGTCTTGTTACCCTTGTGACCTCATTTCATACCACTATCCACTTTGCTCACTCCTCTTTCTCTTTTTCTTAAACATGCTAGATTCTCTCCTATTTTAAGTCCTTTGCTGTAGCTGTTCCTTCTGTCTGAAATGCTCTCCTGGTGATCTTCACTAGACTAATTCGTTTACCTTCTCCATGTGTCTGCTTAACTCTTACCTTCTCAGTAAGGCCTCTCATGCCCATCCTATTTAATACAGCAAACTGCTCCTTCATCCTCTGGCATGTCTTACCCTACTCCATATACTTTCAAAATTCATAGTGGTTACCACCTTCACTCTCCAGCATGCCCTACCCTACTCTATATACTTCCAAAATTCATAGTGATTACCACCTTCTAACACATTACAGTGTATTATTTGCTTATATATTATGTTTATTTTCTGCTAAGTATAAACTCATGTAGCAGGCATTTGTGTTTTATTCCTTGATATATTTTAATACCCTAGAATAGTGCTCTAGGCAAGCTGGCCCAAGTTAATGCCAATCACAGATGTCACCTCTGAACCTGTACTTGTATCTTTAACCTAGTCTAATATATATCACATGAATAAAAATGACAAAGCAGTAGTCCTTAGGCACCTATTGCTATTATTCTGTAGCTCACCACCAACCCTCTTTACTATTACAGGATCTGAGTCTTGTGTATTAACCCACTACTGCCTGCCCAACCACCACCAAAAAGTGTCTCATATCCTCACAAACAAGTTTGGTCAGCTACTGCAAGGGTTCAACCATTTTTCTCTTTCTTTCCATTCTAGTTCCCTTATGCTAAATGGTATGACTTCTGCAAATTCTTCCATGTCTTCTTGGCGAGGCTGCTGCTGTCATGAGAATCACATACTAACCCCACCACTTGGGCTTTTTCACTAAGTACCACCACTGAGTTGCTGGAGACTAGGCACTTGCACAGACATCTATAAAAATAGGCAAGAATGTCTTTATTGTGTCATGCTCTACTGGAAGAGAACCCAAAAATATTTCCTTACTTGTGGAGTTTTGCCAAGGACAGTGTCTTATTGAAAGAAAAAAACATATCATTCATTAAATCTTTCTTGCCTTCTAGCCATTTAGCATTTTGTAAAGCATCTATTTACTGAGCACATTTACCAGCACCAGCCCTATGCATTATTTTCTTTTTATCCTTGAAATAACCTTGAGAAACAAGGGTTATTCTCCTCAATTTTATAGATAAGGAACCCAAGACCAGAGAACTTAAATACTCACCAAGTGTCACATAGGTAATAGCTATGTGGTGATTAAAAGCCGGAACAATTAAGCCATGTAGAAGATGATGTGCAGCTATATCTACCTTACCCTGCTGTCCATTTCATCCTCCAGCTCATATGACTGTGGGCTGATAATTCAGAGAGTTACTCTCTTCTGAGAGACTATGTTTCTTCCAATTCCTACTGGCAGATCCTGACCAATGACTCAATGATAGGGAGTTATAAAGGACTAACCACTTGCTTCAAGGTAGGGCTAATTCTGTGGTGCAATTTGTGCTCCAGAGCATTCCTGTGGGATCAAACTGAAACTAGTCTCTAACTGAGCCACATTCTTGCCTCTCCTGACCTATCCTACTTCCTTCACTTTTCTTCTTTAGAGAGTACAGCCCAATAAATCACTTGGACAAGAAAACTCATCTCATGCTTTCCTAGGAAACCTGACTTAAACCAGACCCATGATCCAATTTTTTAACTACTGCAGTACACTGCCCTCTTTTTTATAAGACCAAGAGAGTTTACTCAGTTATTTCTTTCCTTACTATAGAGTGCCTCAATTGCTCATGTAAATGGATAGTACAATACAGTAAATCTCTATGATGAATGCATCTTATGATCGGGTTCAGTTGTTCTTACACTCTGTTCTTTTCATGGACAGTATTCTAAAGTTGAACATAGATGAATATTTGTAATCAGTCTTGTGAACTGCTGGCCCAAGGATTTCTAGTGAAAATTTTAGACTGCATTCCTTTGGATAGAATTAAGTTTAATACTTCACAATTTTTTCTGATAGTAAAAATTGCAAAATTAGAAAATTTGAATACTTTTTGATAACAGAATACTAGATGATATTCACAAAGAACTTTATTTTTCCAAGCACACATTAATATTCTACCATTGGCTGACTGAAATGTATGTCTTATCATTACAAATAACTTCTGTGTAATCAATCCACACAAGGCATTCCAGTGGAGGTCCTTGTTGATTACAGATTGTCCATTTTTACTTCAAGGTCAGGGAAGCGGATAGAATTTGTAATGAATGGTATAATTGTTGAACATTTAAACAAACACAGTCTATTTGGAGGTGAACAGTATGATTTACGTAATGGGAAATCATGCCAACCAATCAGGTTTGGTTTAATAAAATGATAAATAGCTATTTGAAAAAGAAAAGAGGAACAATTAGATGTAACTTATTAACATTAGAAAAAATACCTTTGACAAAGTCTCCCTTTTCCCTGCTGTGCCCTATCATCCCCACACACATCCCGACACACACACATCCCCCGCAAACTGTTTCTTAAAAAGATACACTACAAGATTAGAGGAAATGATTTATTTTATCTAGAAATTGACTAAGAAACCAGGAATGAAGAGTTGCTTTTTAAAAAAGAAAACCGGTAGTTGGCTTCCGCAGTATGAGGTACTGACATTAATCTAAATTTTTTACAGATCAAGCACTTATATTAAATCTTTGCATTCACAGTTGTATTAAACAAGTGATTTTTATATGTGAAAAGAAATTAACAAAGAGGTTTTAAAAGTCTGAGATGCCAGGAGAGAGAACAGAAGGAAGAGAGTTGAACTTTGGTGTGGCTAAGTATAAGATAAGGTGTATGGCTAGAAATAATTCAAATTATAATTGTGGGGACATGATCTTATGAGGTCTTAGACCTTCCCTACAGATTTTTGGAAGTTAAAAATGATGGTTCACATTTAAAACATTTTTAATTTTATCTTTATTGTGGTGAAATATACATAACATAACATTTACCATTATAACAATTCTAGTGGCATTAAGTATATTCACAATATTGTACGGCCATCACTGTCATCCATTTCCAGAACTTTTTCATCATGCCAAACAGAAACTTTGTATCCATTGGACAGAAACTCCCCATTCCCCTTTACCCCTTATGCCCTGGTAACCTCTACTCTCTGTCTCTGTGAATTTGCCTATTGTAGGTACTCCTATAGGTGGAATCATATAATATTTGTCCTTTCTTGTCTGATCACTTAGCAATGTTTTCAAGCATAATGTTTTCTTGTCACTTAGCATAATGTTTTCAAGGTTCATCCATATTATAGCATGTATCAGAACCTTATTCCTTTTTATGACTGAATAATATTCCATTGTATGTATGTTTTCTTTTCCTTTTCCTTTTGGAGACAGGATCTTTCTCTGTTGGCCAAGCTATAATAGTGCAGTGGCACTCTTGTAGCTCATTGTAACCTTAAACTCCTAGGCTCAGGCGATCCTTCTGCCTCGGCTTTTCACAGCACAGGAATTACAGATGTGAGCCACTGTGCCTGGCTTATATGTTTTCTTTAAAAAGAAAGTGTATACTATCAGCCATGCACTATGTTAAATATTATATGGCTAATATCTCATTTAATCCTCACTACAGCTAATAGAGTAGATAATATTATTATCTCCAATTTATAGATGAGAACACTTTGCCCCAGAAGGTTTAAATACCATATTTTAGTAAGTGGTGGAGATGGGATTTAAACTAGGTCTGTTTATCTCTACTGTTCAATTGACAATCCTGAACTTCAAAAACTATATGAGGGCAGAGCAAGATGGTAGAATAGAAGCCTATGCCATTCGTCCCCCTCACTGGAATACCAAATTTTAACAGCTATCTTCACACAGAAAAGCACCATCACAAGAACCGAAAATCAGGTGAGCAATCACAGTACCTAATTTTAACTTCGTATTGTGGAAAGAGACATTGAGGAAGGCAGTCTTGAATTGCCGATGCCACCCATCCCTCATTCCCCAGCAGCAGCCAGTGTGGTGCAGGGAGAGAATTTGTGCACTTTGGGGAGGGAAGAGCACAGCGAATGGGAAACTTTACATTGAACTCCGTGCTGCCCTGTCACAGCAGAGAATAAAGCCATGTTGGGCTCAGCCAGCGCCTGCACAGGGAGGGAGCATTTAGACCAGCCCTAGCCAGAGATGAATCACCATCCCGGCGGTTGGAATGTGAGCTTCTCAGCAAGCCTCGCCACTGTAGGCTTAAGTGCTCTGGGGTCTAGGTATACTAGAAAGGCTGTCTAGGGTACAGGACTACAATTCCTAGGCAACTCCTAGTGCTAGGCTGGGCTTAGAGCCAGTGAACTAGGGTGGCACCTGACCTAGGAAGACACCAGCTGCTGCAGTTAAGGGAGTGCTTGAGCCATCCCTTCCCCAACCCCAGGCCACATAGCTCACAGCAACAAAAGTGACTCCTTCCTTCTGCTTAGAGGAGAGGAGAGCAAAGAGTAAAAAGGACTTTGTTTTGCATCTTGGATACCAGCTCCACCACAGTAGGATAGGGCACCAGGGAGAGTTGTGAGGCCCCCATTCCAGGCCCTAACTCCTGGATGATATTTCTTGATATTTCAAGGGAATTGCTGCCTTGAAGGGAAGGACCAGTCCTGGTAGGATTCATCACCTGATGACTAACGAGCCCTTGGGCTCTGAATAACCACCAGTGATAACCCGGGAGAATGCTATGGGCCTTGGGTTGTGAGATGTGCTGGCTTCAGGGGTGACTCAACACGTTCTTAGCTGTGGTGGGAATGGTGAAAGACTCTTTCTGTTTGAGAAAAGCAGAGGGGGAAGGTAAAGGGGACTTTGTTTTGCACCCTAGGCAACAGGTCAGTCACAGTAGGGGTAGAGCAACAAGCAGAGGTCCCTGAGTCCAGGCCTAGGCTCTTGGACAGCATTTATAGACCTGCCCTGGGTCAGAAGAGGAGCCTGCTGACATGAAGGAGAAGTCCCAGACCAGGCAACATTCACCACAAACTGGGTGGAAGAGCCCTTGGGCTTTAAACATCGGCAGTGGCCTGGCAGAACCCCCTGGGGACCGATGGTGCTGGTGGCCACAGGGAGAGGCTCTTCTGTCTGTAGAAAGAGGAGAGAAAGGTGGGAAGAACTTTGTATTATGATTTGAGTGTCAGCTTAGCCACAGTACAATAGAACATCAGGTAAATTGCCAAGATTGTTTTGACTCCAATCCCTAGCTCCCAGACAGCATCTCTGGACACGCCCACAGCCTGGGAGAACTCACTACTCTGAAGGGAAAGGCCTTAGGCAAGGTCCAGTGCTGTGCTGGCTTCATGTTTGACCCCGCACAGTCCCAGTGGTGGTGGCCACAGGGATGCTTATATCACTACCTTCCCAGTTCCAGGTGGCTCAGCACAGAGAGATATTCCATTTGTTTGGGGAAAGGGAAAAGAATAAGAGTCTCTGCCTGGTAATCCAGACACTTCTTCCAAATCTTATCCAAGACCACCAAGGCGGTACCTCTATGAGTCTGCAAAAAACACAGCATTATTGGGCTTTGGGCCCAATTCCCTCAAAATACCTGGAAAGCCTTCACAAGAACGACAGGCATAAACAAGTCCAGACAATGAGGACTGCAATAAATATACCTAACTCTTCAATACCCAGATGCTGACAAACATCTACAAGCATCAACAACATCCAGGAAAACATGACCTCACCAAATGAACTAAATAAGGCACTAGAGACCAATCCTAGTGCCTTATTTATACATCTATAAGCATCAACAACATCCAGGAAACATCTATAAACAACATCCAGGAAACATATATAAGCATCTATAAGCATCAACAACATCCTAGAAAACATGACCTCACCAAATGAACTAAATAAGGCACTAGGGACCAATCCTGGTGCCTAGAAACAGACATGTAACCTTTCAGATAGAATTCAAAAGGGCTGTTTAGAGGAAACTCAAAGAAATTCAAGATAGCACAGAGAAGGAATTCAGAATTGTATCAGATAAATTTAGCAAAGAGATTGAAATAATTAAAAAGAATCAAGAAAATTTAGAGTTGAAAAATAAAGTCGATATGCTGAAGAATGTATCAGAGTCTCTTGATAGCAGAAAGGATCAAACAGAAGAAAGAATGAGTAAGCTTGAAGACAGGTTATTTGAAAATACACAGAGGAGACAAAAGAAAAATAAAATATAAAAAAACAAAGGATGCTTATAGGATCTAGAAAATAGCCTCAAAGGGCAAATCTAAGAGTTAATGACCTTAAAGATGAGGTAGAGAAAGAGATAGAAGTAGAAAGTTTATTCAAATAGATAGTATCAGAGAATTTCTGAAACCCAGAGAAACATATCAACATTCAACTACAATAAAGTTATAGAACACCAAGCAGATTTAACCCAAAGAAGACTGGCTAAAGGCATTTAATAATCAAGCTCCCAAAGGTCAAGGATTAAAAAAGGGATCCTAAAAGCAGCAAGAGAAAATAAGTGAATTACATATAGTGGAGTTCCAATATGTTTGGCAGCAGACTTTTCAGTGGAAATCTTACAGGCCAGGAGATCATGGCACAACATATTTAAAGTACTGAAGGAATAAAACTTTTACCCTAAATAGTATATCCAACAAAAATATCCTTTACGCATGAAGGAGAAATAAAGACCTTCCCAGACAAGCACAAACTGAGGGATATCACCAACACCAGACCTGTCCTACAAGAAATGCTAAAGGGGATTCTTCAGTCTATATAAAAAAAAGGATGTTAATGAGCAAGAAGAAATCACCTAAAGGTACAAAACTCACTGGTAATAGCAAGCACACAGAAACACAAAGAATAATATGACATATAATTGTGGTATGTAAACTTGACTTCTGTAGAAAGACTAAATGATGAACTAATGAAAACTAATAATGACAACTACTTTTCAAGGCCTAGACAGTGCAATAAGACATAAAGAAACAAAAGTTAAAAGGCAGGGGGACAGATTTAAAGTATAAAGTTTTAATTTTCTTTTTGTGTGTTTGTTTATGCAATCAGTGTTAAGTTGCATCAATTTAAAATAATGGACAATGGGCTATAAGATAGTATTGGCAAGCCTTATGGTAACTTCAGATAGAAAAACATACAACAATACACAAAAAATAAAAAGCAAGAAATTAAAGCATACCACTAGAGAAAATCACCTTCACTGAAAGGAAAACAGAAAGTAAAGAAGGAAGAGAAGGCTGTAAAACAACCAGAAAACAAATAATGAAATTGCAAGGGTAAGTCCCTACATATCAATAATAACATTGAATGTAAGTAGACTAAACTCTTCAATCAATAGACATAGAGTGGCTGAAAAAAACAAGACCCAGTGGTCTGTTGTCTACAAGAAACACACTTCATCTATAAAGGTACACATAGACTGAAAATAAAGGAATAGAAAAAGATATTCCATACCAATGGAAACCAAAATAGAGCAGGAGTAGCCACACTTATATCAGAGAAAAATAGATTTCAAGACAAAAACTATAAGAGGAGACAAGATCATTATATGATGATAAAGGGGTTAATTCAGCCAGAGGACATAATGATTGTAAATATATATGCACCCAACAAGTGCATATATATTTACAATATATATTAATAGCATTGCTGCTGAAATCTACAAAATCACCCAGATATATAAAGCAAATATTATTAGAGCTATAGAGAGAGAGATATATACCCAATACAGTAATAGCTGGAGACTTCAACAACCCACTTTCAGCATTGGGCAGATCTCCCACACAGAAAATCAACAAAGAAACATTGGACTTAATTTGCACTATAGAACAAATACTCCAAAAAATGGACAAAGAGGGAATACTTCTAAACTCATTCTGTGAGGTCAGTATTACACTGATACCAAAACCAGACAAAGACACATCAAAAAATAAAACTACGGGCTAGTATCTCTTACAAATATTGCTGCAAATATCCTCAATAAAATACCAGCAACCAAATTCAGTGATACATTAAAAGCTCACTCATCATGACCAAGTGGAGTTTATCCCAGGGATGCAAAGATGGTTCAATATATGCAAATCAATCAATGTAATACATCATATCAACAGAACGAAGGACAAAAAGCATATGATCATTTCAATTTATGCTGAAAAATCATTTGATAAAATTCAACATCCCTTTATTACAAAAACTCTAAAATCTTGGTATATGATACCTCAACATAATAAAAGCCACATACAACAGACCCACAGATAGTGTCAAACTGAATGGGGAAAAACTGAAAGCCTTTTCTGTTAGATCTGGAACATGACAAGGATGCCCACTTTCACCACTGTTATTCAAAATAATACTGGAAGTCTTAGAGTAATCAGGGAAAAGAAAGAAAGAAAGGGCATCCAAGTAGGAAAGCCAGAAGTCAAATTATCCTTGTTTATAGAGGATATGATCTTATATTTGGAAAAACCTAAAGATTCCACCAAAAAACTATTAGAACTGATAAACAAATTCAGTAAAATTGCAGCATACAAAAATCAATAGCATTTCTATATGTCATCATTGAACAATCTGAAAAAGAATTCAAAAAAGTAATCCAATGTAAAATGGCCACAAAAATGTACTTAGGAATTAACCAGAGAAGTTAAAGATCTCTACAATGAAAACTATGAAACACTGATGAAATTAAAGAAGACACCAAAAAATGGAAAGATATTCCATGTTTATGGATTGGAAGAATCCTAAAATTTATGTGGAATTACAAAAGACCCAAAATAGCCAAGGCTATCCTGAGGAAACAGAACAAAACTGGAGGAATCACATTACCTGACTTTAAATTATACTACAGAACTATAGTAACCAAAACAGCATGATACTGGCATAAAAACAGACATATAGACCAATGGGACAGAAAACCCAGAAAAGATAACCCACAGACAAATCCACACATCTACAGTGAACTCATTTTTGACAAAGGTTCCAGGAACGTACACTGGGGAAAGAACAGTCTCTTCAATAATTGTTACTGGGAAAACTGTGTAAGCATATGCAAAAGAATGAAACTAGACCCCTATTTCTTGCCATACACAAGAATCAAATCAAAATGGATTAAATACTTAAATCTGAGAACTCAAGCTATGAAACTACTCCAAGAAAACATTGGGGAAAATCTCCAGGACTTTGGTCTGGTCAAAAATTTCTTGAGCAATACTCCACAGGCATAGGCAACCAAAGCAAAAATGGACAAACGGGATCACATCAAGTTACAAGGCTTCTGCAGAGCAAAGGAAGCAATCAACAAAGTGAAGAGATGATACAACCCACAGAATGGGAGAAAATATTTACAAACTATTCATCTGACAAAAAATTAATAACCAGAATATGTATGGAGCTTAACTCTATAGGAAAAAATCTAATCTGATTTAAAAGTGGGCAAAGATTTGAATAGACATTTCTAAAAAAAAGACATACAAATGGCAAACAGGCATATGAAAAAGTGCTCAGTATCACTGATCACCAGTGAAAAGCAAATAAAAATTATAATGATATATCATCTCACCCCAGTTAAAATGGCTTTTATCCAAAAGACAGGCAATAACAAATGCTGGCAAGGATGTGCAGAAAAGGGAACTCTTGTATGCTATCAGTTGGAATGAAAATTAGTAAAACCACTATGGAGAATGGTTTGGAGGCTCCTCAAAAAACTTAAAACTAACATGATCCAGCAATCCCACTGGTAGGTATATACCCAAAAGAAAGGAAATTAGTGTACCAAAGAGATAGCTGCACTCCTATACTTGTTGCATCACTGTTCACAATAGCCAAGATTTGGAAGCAACCTAAGTGTCCATCAATAGATGAATGGATAAGAAATTGTGTTACTTATTCACAATGGAGCACTATTCAGCCATAAAAAATGAGTTTCAGTCATTTGTGACAACGTCGTTGGAACTAAAAGTCATTATGTTAAGTGAAATAAGTCAGGCACAGAAAGACAAACATCACGTTCTCACTTATTTGTGGGATCTAAAAATCAAAACGACTGAACTCAGGGAGATGGAGAATAGAATGGCTGTTACCAGAGGTTGGGAAGTGGGAAGGTGGCAATGGTTAATAGGTGCAAAAAAAAAAAAGAAAAAAAATTAGAAAGAATGAATAAGACCTAGCATTTGATAGCACAACAGGGGGACTATAGTCAATAATAATTTAATTGTACATTTTAAAATGACTAAGGGCATAATTGAATTGTTTGTAACACAAAGGATAAATGCTTGAGAGGATCGATACCCTATTTTCCATAATATGATTATTACACATACCATGCCTGTACCAAAATACCTAATGCACTCTATAAGTATATACACTTACTATGTACCCACAAAAAAATTTTAAGAAGAAATATATAAAGCTATAGGAGAACATGTAGGGAATGAAATTTTAGAGTAAACAGAATTGAAGGATTTGCTGTTGCAGGAACTAACAAATAGATAATTTTTCTTCGAATAGATGAAGGTAGAAAGGCAAAATGATTGGAGTTAAATCTTGAAGGATGTGTTTAGGATAAATAGAATCTTTTTTGATAAATCCTGGAATATTAGAAATAGAGATCTTCCCTTAAATTTTTTCAAAAGAAAAATTTTAAGTAAAGAGAATTACTGTATTATTTAAGAAGTAGAAGTCATAGAGACTGAAAATATGGATAGTTATAAATAAGGGTTTATATAGGTTCAAATATTCTATTAAGAAAAAATAAGGATATTATGAGACTTCAACCCTAACTTGTTTTTAATTAATTCGTTAATTTGTTTGTTTGTTTGTTTGTAAAGCCAGGGTCTTCCCATCTTGCCCAGGCTGGTCTTGAATTCCTGGCCTTAAGCAGTCCTTAAGCTGATGGCATGTAAGGCAACTATACTGTCCCACATCACATGCTGTAGTCACATCTTTAAAGCCAGATGAATTAGCTTAAAGGTTATCTGTTAAACTTTCAATCTCCAACAAACTGTTCATTAATCTGTACTTTAACCCTTCCAATGTCAGAAAGAACACAGTTTCATTTCATCATTGGACTATTCAGACATACTGTTTTTGTTTGTTTTCTTGAGATGAAGTCTCACTTTGTCGCCAGACTGGAGTGCAGTGGCACCATTTTGGCTCACTGCAACCTCCAACTCTCTGGTTCGAGCAATTCTCCTGCCTCAGCCTCCCGAATAGCTGGGATTACAGGCACGTGCCACCATGCCCAGCTAATAATATATATATATATATATATTTTTTCTGTAGAGACAGGGTTTCACCATGTTGGCCGGGATGGTCTCCATCTCCTGACCTCATGATCCGCCTGCCTTGGCCTCTCAAAGGGCTGAGATTATAGGTGTGAGCCACTGCGGCCAGCCAGACATACTGTTTTATGTTGAGAGTATATCTTCATCTTTTGACTTTCCAGCCTAGGGTCTTACTCCTTTCATGAGACTGTGCAGAGCAAGTCTAATGTTTTCACCCCATGAGCATGTCAAATATTCGAAGACAATGTCAAATATTTCCTACTTTCTTCCTCTTAATCTTAATCATGGCTCAAGATTAGTAGCCACGACTAGAGAGGCCAAGATACTAGAGAATAAAGTTCAGATTTTGCTCTTAAGATGCTCATAGATTTCTAACAGGCTACAAAAGCACTTAATTATAAAGGAAAATATTAATAAATTAGACCATTAAAATTAAGAACTTCTTTTCATCAAATGATACTATTAATATAAGTGAAAAGTCAACTTACAGAGGGAAAGAAGATATTTGCAGTATACTATATCTGATGAAGAACTTATATCCAGAATATATGAAGAACTCCTAAAAATCAACAAGAGGTAGCATATGAGATAACAGAAAAATGAGCAGATGAATTGAACTGGTACTTCACAAATGAATACATTCAGTTGGACAATAAACATATGAAAATGTACTCAAAATTATTAATGATCAGAAAATATAATTTTAAACTACAAAATACTTCTATTTACCACAATGACTAACATTAAAACAAAATCCCTGATAGTACGTAGTATTGTCTTAGAGGTGGAACAACTAGAACTCCCATATGCTCTTGGTAGATTATAAATTATGAATTGGTACTAACACTTTGGAAAACGATCTAAATATTTACTAAAATTGAACATATGCAAATCCTATGACACAGATTTTTTCCTCCTTGCATATTCCTTAAAATGCAAAAACAATCCAAATATTCATTAGAGTAGAATGATATATTTATCAAGAGTACACATACAATGGAACACTATGTAGTAAGGAAATAACTACCTTTATATAGAACAACATGAATGAATCCCACGAACACAAATTTAGTGACAGAAGCCAGACACTAGATAGTACATACTGTAATTTCACTTACCTGAAATTCAAAAACATGCAAAAAAAAATTGATAGTGGTAGAAGTCAGAATAGTTTCTTTTGGGAGGAGATAATTATTGAAAGATGACAGGAGGGAGGCTTCTGTTTTGCTGATGTACTCTATTTCTTGATCTAGTGGTAGCTACTTGGATGTATTCACTTTGTAAAAGTTTGTTGAGATGTATATCTATGTATCTGTCTCTCTATAGGTATATATGACTCATATATACTTACATAGCTCATATATATATGAATTCTATACTTTTCTGTATGTATATTAAATTTCAAAAAAATTAACTTTAGAAGGAAAAATTGGCCATAGGTGGGTCTAAAAATTCCACTTAACCTAAAATGTAGGGCTGCCATATTGTGTAATTGATGAGTCTATCCTTTCATAATAAGCACAATATAAAAACACTGAAACTTATGCTGCACTTAACAAAGTAAGTTTTGTATTGGGAAAATCTGAAAAATACACAGAGACAGTCATTTCCTAATCCTTCTCCCCCACCCAGTAAAAGAATTCTAGCTCATCCCTTTTCTAGAACAAGAGCTGGGCAGTAAATGAGTCAATTACTGATCTAAATTTGTTTTAGGCTCAGGTTTTAGAACATATATGAACTGTTCAACATAGGTTCGGCACATATCAAGCACTTAAGATATAAATTATTATTAAATTTTTGATATTTGCATCCCACTTTATTCTTGAGTTTGCTACTAACTGAAATATCAGAGTCTCTTTCACAAATGATACCACTGCGAACCTCATGCTTCTGCAAATTTTGAACCTGTGTAGTAATTCCTGTTTTGTTTTGGTACAATTTGTTCTATTTCCAGTCTGTTGAAATCTTTATGGATTGGGATTTACTTAATTTTATATTCAACATTGGTGAAAATGTTGGTCAGGGAGGACTAAAGATAAAGCCCTGTAGACCATCCTTATTGACTTCTATCTTGGCTCACAGTGAGACATTAGACCCTTTTGGATATGGTCAGTCAATTATGACTACTGCTAATGGAACTCACATCTAGTCCATGCTTATTTGGTCAATAAGAATATAAAGATAGAAATGACATAAAATGGCTGGGCGCAGTGGCTCACACCTGTAATCCCAGCATTTTGGGAGGCCGAGGTGGGCGGATCACCTGAGGTCAGGAGTTCGAGACCAGCCTGGCCAACATGGTGAAACCCCGTCTCTACTAAAAATACAAGACTTAGCCAGTCATGGTGGTGGGCACCTGTAATCTCAGCTACTCAGGAGGCTGAGACAGGAGAATTGCTTGAACGAGGGAGGCGGAGGTTGCGGTGAGCCAAGATGGCGCCACTGCACTTCAGCCTCGGCAGCAGAGCGCGACTCCATCTCAAAAAAGAAAAAAAAAAAAAAAAAAAAAAAAGAAATGACATAAACTATCTTTCATAATATTTTTAGATGTTTTAGAGGTTTGTTAGATGTTTATACTCTTATTTTAACATGGTCATTTACCTAAACTATATAAAATAGTGAAATATTTCCAAAGTCTCCTAATTGTTTTTACTCCAATCCTAACTCACAGGCAACATTTATGTATGAATATTGCTTCCAAGAAGAGTGGTGGGATAATATGATGGCAAATTAATCTGGTCTAATGAAAAATTTTATAACACTAAATATTCCTTGTATAAAAGTGTGCTTTTCCGGGGTGTTGTTTGAAGCTTCTTTACTTTTCAATTTTCTCTTTTCACCAGCAGAGGGCAGGTAAGGCAGAGAGAAGAAAATACTGTTAAAGTATCTCGTCCTCCATTCAATTATTTAAAACACTTCTCTGATATATTTACAAAGTGAGCTATTTTGTTTTCTCTTTTATATTTTGAAAACAATCGATCTAAGTATAAATTTTAATTTCTTACATATATTTGGCTTAATGAATCTCCAATGAAATTAGTACTTTGAATTTTCAATTAAGTTTATAAACGAATTATAAATTCAGACTTGAAAAGTCTGAATATTCTTTATATTTTGAAGCAATAAAAAATATCCCCTTTTATGTTGGGTAATTCAATTAATTAGACTTTTTCCTTTTGTGGTTTTCTAGTTCAATTATGGGTAAGTTTATGTGAATATTTTCCATAGATATCTTAATATAGCCATTTGGTCATTTCCTTCAACATGCAGATTTGTTAAGCATGGTTTTCAGTTTTATTAATCAAGTAATGTATCTTATAAACATAATTGAAGGAAACTCAAATGGGATGTGATAGAGTTTTGTTTTTTGTTTTCAACAATATACTTTACAGGAATGTTTAAATACAGTTTAGTAGGTATATTAGGATGTTTTCTCTTGAAACTTTAAATGTTTAATTAATAATAAAACATCTTTTTCAAAACATTAGATGATATGATAAACTATGTAATTCAGCAGTTCAGAACACCTTGCACATAACCTTTGTTAAATCAAAAGTCAGGTGGCAACTTGGATTTTTGCCTTTTCACCTTGAATAATGGCATTGTTCTGAAGTTCAGTAGTGGGGAGAGATTGAGTAATTCTTGGGAAGATAAATCCCCATATTGCTTATTCCAAGTACTAGAAATTACTTCTTTCCTTTGCTTATTGAGAACCTCATCTTTAAGAGTCTTTTTTTAACTGTCAAGTAAGGTTATGTATGAGGACTCCCCTTGGTCATACTAAGGAATATTTCCAAACACTGGACAAAAATGAACTTCCTCAGGTCACCTAATGAATGGAAGCTTACAGTTATTATAGCTAAGAACATAGGTGTAGGGGAGAACACAAGGAAAGGATCGTCCGGACTAAGCAAAAAGGAAATTCTTCCAGTTAGGCAGAGTGATGAAGCTTCAGGCCTAGGGTTGCTGTGACAGCCTCTTTACTGGTTGCCCATACAATGTCTTCCTTTTCCACTAGGCCACCATGTGTATTTATTCTACCTTTTTCTTTCTAAAATGCAACACGTTGATGTTATTTCCTTACTGAAAACCCCATGCTGACTTCCTTTTGCCAATGATAGTAGGCGTGGGACTTCTTTTTCTGCCATTTCAGACTCTGAACAAGTTCCCAATCTGATTTTCTACATTTACTCCTTCCTCTGCTTTTCACAAACCACAAAACAGTTCTATTTCAAAGGTATGTCCCTTTCCACTCATATCTTTCTCAGTCATCTCTGCCTGTCAGTGGCCCCTTGTCTTTCAAGATCCATTGTCAATGACATTTTCTTCTGAAGACATATCTTATTCTTAACTGGATGATCTTTGGTGCCCTTAAGTCTCATGGCTATTTGCATCTCTAGAGTGGCCCTCATCATATTCTATTATCTATTATTGGTATTTGTATATTCGTTTCTCTTTATATATGCCAACCATAAACTCCTTGAGAGCAGGGACTGTGTCTTGGTGTCCCCAGAGATTAGCATGGTGTCCTGCAACTGGCAGAGTCATTCAGAGACACCAGGGCTCTTTGTATTTTTTCAGGCCCTCAGTATATTAAAAACTGAAAAATGCCAGGGTTACAAAATTGTGGCATATTTTAAATGTTAACGTCAAAAAATGGATGTGATAAAAACACATACAGCCCACAAGAATCCCCAGTGTAATTGTGTGCTGCATAAGATAATTACAGGATTTCTAAAATATTTAACTCACGGTGTTTTTCAGTTGGCATAGTCTGATAACTGTACACAAGTGTAGTGTTGTATGTTTTGCATGTTGATTTTCTTCTTTCTGTTTTGTCAGTTTGCCTCTAGGACTGTTAATTTGAGGCCTCGACCAAAGGACCCTCTAGACTCTATGTGAGGGGTCCCCATATGTAGATGTCTGATAAATGTTCACTGAAATGAGTTCAGTTTAATTACACACCAAAATGATGCTATATATAAATATTATACAATGAATTTCTATTTTTGTGTAATCATATTATTCAGAAATAAGCTTGAAAGTTATTAACATCTAATTTAATATCTAAATTTAACTTTCAGTTATTTTACACTTTGAAGGTCAGAGAACTAGATATTGGGGAAGAGTTCTGGGATACACGTGCAGAAGGTGCAAGTTTGTTACACAGGTATACATGTGCTGTGGTGGTTTGCTGCAACCATCAACTCGTCATCTACATTAGGTATTAGGTAATTTCTTCTAATGCTTGCCCCCCATCCCCCGACAGGCCCTGGTGTGTGATGTTCCCCTCCCTGTGCTCATATGTTCTCATTGTTCAACTCCCACTATGAGTGAGAACATGCAGTGTTTGGTTTTCTGTTCCTGTGTTAGTTTGCTGAGAATGATGGTTTCCAGCTTTATCCATTCCCTGCAAAGGACATGAACTCATTCTTTTTTATGGCTGCATAGTATTCCATGGTGTATATGTGTCACATTTTCTTTATCTAGTCTATCATTTATGGGCATTTGGGTTGGTTCCAAGTCTTTGTTATTGTGAAGAGTGCTGCAGTAAACATACGTGTGCATGTGTCTTTATAGTAGAATGATTTATAATCCTTTGGATATATATCCAGTAATAGGATTGCTGGGTCAAATGGTATTTCTAGTTCCAGATTCTTGAGGAATCGCCACACTGTCTTCCATAATGGTTGAACTAATTTACACTCCCACCAACAGTGTAAAAGTGTTCCTATTTCTCCACATACTCTCTAGCATCTGTTGTTTCCTGACTTTTTAATAATTGCCATTCTAACTGGCGTGAGATGGTATCTCATTGTGGTTTTGATTTGCATTTCTCTAATGACCAGTGATGATGAGGGTTTTTTTCCATATGTTTGTTGGCCGCATAATAACGAGTATTCAGATAGGAAGAGAGGAAGTCAAATTGTCTCTGTTTACAGATGACATGATTGTATATTTAGAAAACCCCATCGTCTCAGCCACAAAACTCCTTAAGCTGATAAGCAACTTCAGCAAAGTCTCAGGATACAAAATCAGTGTTCAAAAATCACAAGCATTCCTATACACCAGTAATAGACAAACAGCCAAATCATGAGTTAACTCCCATTCACGATTGCTCCAAAAAAAATAAAATACCTAGGAATACAACTTACAAGGGATGTGAAGGACCTCTTCAAGGAGAACTATAAACCACTGCTCAAGGAAATAAGAGAGGACAAAAAGAAATGGAAAAACATTATGCTCATGGATAGGAAGAATCAATATTTTGAAAATGGCCATACTGCCCAAAGTAATTTGTAGATTCAGTGATATTCCCATCAAGTTACCATTGACTTTCTTTACAGAATTAGAAAAAACTAATTCAAATTTCTTATGGAACCAAAAAAGAGCTCATATAGCCAAGACAATCCTTAGCAAAAAGAACAAAGCTGGAGACATCATGCTATCTGACTTCAAACTGTACTACAAGGCTACAGTAACCAAAACAGCATGGTACTGGTACCAAAACGGATATATAGACCCATGGAAAAGGACAGAGGCCACAAAAATAACACCACACATCCACAACCATCTGATCTTTGACAAACCTGACAAAAGCAATGGGGAAAGGATTCCCTCTTTAATAAATGGTGTCGGGAAAACTGGCTAGCCACATGCAGAAAACTGAAACTGGACCCCTTCCTTACACCTTATAAAAAAAATTAACTCAAGATGGATTAAAGACTTAGACATAAGACCTAAAACCATAAAAACCCTAGAAGATAATCTAGGCAATACCATTCAAGACATAGGCATCGGCAAAGACTTCATGACTAAAACACCCAAACCCATGGCATCAAAAGCCAAAATAGACAAATGGGATCAAATTAAAGAGCTTCTTTACAGCAAAAACAATCATCAGAGTGAACAGGCAACCTACAGAATGGGAGACAATTTTTGCAATCTATCTGTCTGACAAAGGGCTAATATCCAGAATCTACAAGGAACTTAAACAAATTTACAAGAAAAAAACAAACAGCCCCATCAAAAAGTGGGTGAAGGATATGAACAGACACTTTTCCAAAAAAAGTACTCATTTTTACTGCCTGATTAACTAATTTTATATTTCCCTGCCCTATGAGGCACACGAAGAGTCAAATTGTATTTTCTATGACGCTTCTGAGTTAGTAACAAAGATGAATGCTTCATGAGAGTTAGTATAATTTATTTTTCAAAACTGCCCTACAGGTGGAAAATAATGAAGAATTCTATCACTTCAGTGTATTTAGAAATCATTACCATAAGAGTGCAAATTGATATGAATACTCAATCATTCTTTGTTATTGGACAATATAGCTTAATTTTGCGTAGAGGTATGGGATACCTGAGGAGCATAAATACATGAATTATGTGTCTTTGTAATTCTCTTTCTAGTATAGAGCATATAAATCAGGCACACCTGGGTGTGTAAGAACTCGTCGTAAGAATTACCATTGTTTATTTTTTTGACATGTATGTATTTAGATTTTTTTAATGGTATAATCTCATTACCTTAGACTAGTTAGTAGGATGATATGTTTCAAGCCCTACTTTGCTAAATTAACATGAACCCAACCTTTCCTATAAAATTATTTTATAGTGAAAAGGAGAACAAGAAATGAGTTGTTATAATTCAGCAGTAAGAAAGGAAATTTGGTTGTTTAAACATTAGGCATCAAGTTTTTCTCCTACCTCCACACAACTGAGATATCTGATGCTTTTTCAAGGAGCAGGGGTCACTCAAGGAGCAAGGATAGAGATGGATTGGACATAAAGGGTGATGAAGTTTGAATTAATTAACTTGTACTAAATGCAGGTGCTTCTGAAATGTCCTCTGCAAGAATCACATGTAAGAGATACATAGTTAAATACAGAAAAACTTGAAAGATTGTTATTTGTGAAATTTATTGATTATTTTAAATGTTAATTTATTTACATTTATGTAAAATATATCATATGTTAAAAACATTTAAAAATCCATAATAGCCCTAAAGGTTTTTCTATGACTAGAAGTAAGTTGTAATTTGAATAAGCCATTCTCACACCTCTTTCATATTCTCATTTTTATCCACAAATTTTTATATTCACCAAAAGTAAAAAGCATTTCATTAACCTACAATTTGTTTTTAACTAACGCACGCAAAAGCATTTTAAATAAATCACAATAGAACTTAACCTTGGGAAAACTGAATATCAATATGCAGATGCGATCAAAATAGGATTTTATGGAAAAAGGTGAGGACAGTTTCATAAAACCTAAGGAAGAATTTCAAGAGGACAGTTTGTACATACAAAAATATGCCTGAGGCTGGGCACGGTGGCCCATTCTTGTACTCCTAGCACTTTGGGAGGCTGAGGCGGGAGGATTGCTTGAGCCCAGGAGTTTGAGACCAGCCTGAGCAACATTGAGAGACCTCATCTCTGCAAAAAATAAACAAAATTAGCTGGGTGTGGTGGTACATGCCTGTAGTCCCAGCTACTCAGGAGACTTAAGTGGAAGGATTGCTTGAGCCAGGGAAGTCGAGGTTGCAGTAGCCTGAGATCACACCACTGCACTCCAGCCTGCACGATAGAGTGAGACCCTGTCTCACAAAACAAACAAAAATATGCCTGAAAGGATAGTTTTCATACTGCCTACTACTTTACAGTTGTGTAGGCATGTATATGTCCAACAGGCATCTGAAAATACACACTTATTTGTGGACAAAATTCTGTTAATTATCTAATTGTGAAACATGCAACATAGTCCCAATCATGTCAAAGTCTCCAACGAAAATTTAAAATGTATCTTATTTGGAAGGACTATAAACTTTAATATTTCTGTACAATATTATAAAACAAAACCCAGTATGTGGCCTGATTTATATATATAACCACATGGAATTCTATACTGAAGCCCAACAAAACTTCCATTACCCTCCACATCCATAATTTATCCTTCGCTCTTTCTGCCAACCAAAGGTGTTGGACAATGATTTGAGGTCTTAGTCTGAACTTTTGAATGAGAGGTGCCCCATCAGCTGGACTTCTCCTGAGTGTTGAAAAGGTAAGGGGTTTTGCTTCTTTATTCACTCCTTTCTTACTATTTGCATTATAATATAACTCTCTTGGGACTCAAGGGAACAAACCATACAGTCTCTTTTGCTAAATGCCAAAAATCAAGAAGCCAGTTGAAGTTTTCATTGCAAATTGTTTCACAAGTGTTACACAGTAGAAAACTTTTTCGGCAGTTCACGCCTGTAATCCCAACACTTTGGGACACTGAGCTGGGTGGATCACGAGGTCAGGAGTTTAAGACCAGCCTGGCCAAGATGGTGAAACCCAATCTCTACTAAAAATACAAAAATTAGCTGGGCGTGGTGGCGGGCAGCTGTAAATCCCAACTACTCGGGAGGCTGAGGTAGGGAATTGCTTGAACACAGGAGGCAGAGATTGCAGTGAACCGAGATCGCACCACTGCACTGTCTGTCACCTGGGCGACAGAGCGAGATCCATCTCAAAAAAAAAAAAAAAGAAAAAAAAAACAACCAAAAAAAAAAAAAAAAACCAAAAAAATTTTTTTTTTTTTTTGTCTCAGTTTGAGGTCTCTTGTTAAAAATTTAAAGAAAATTAATTTTACAATTTCCTATCCTTAATGATTTTGATTTATTGACAGTTTACCCTACAACAATATAGTGAAAAAGTGTGGTTTTGCGATTGGTTAGACATAATTCAGGACTGCCTATACTAGATGTGAGGCTATAGGCAAGTGTGTTAAAGATTCTTTGGAATCTTATTTTACTCAAAAGTAAAATGGTATGTGTAGTAATGATTATTTCATAAGGATATTGAGAGCATTAAATGGGGAATAAAAACCACATAAAAGGCTTAGCATATTGGAGACTTAATACAAATAAATTTCTTGCATTTTGCTTATCCTGGATATACCATGGGTTTGTGTCAGATTGGAAAACAAGATAGCAACAAAGATCCATGTTTCATGCTTCAGTGACTTAAAATATTAGTTGTTCTGGCCAGGTGCAGTGGCTCATGCCTGCAATCCCAGCACTTTGGGAGACTGAGGTAGGATGATGGCTTGAGCCCAGGAGTTTGGGACCAGACTGGGCAATGAAGTGAGGCCCTGTCTCTACAAAAAATAAAAAACATAGCCAGGCATGGTGGTGTGCACCTGTGATCCCAGCTGCACGAGAGGCTGAAGCAGGAAGATTGCTTGACCTTAGAAGGTTGAAGCTGTAGTGAGCCTTGTTTATGCCACTGCATTCCAGCCTGAGTGACAGAGTGGGACTTTGTCTCAAACACACATACACACACACACACACACACACACACGTATATTAGTTCTACAAATAAAAATATTTTATTTTCAAAACATGTTTTACTAAAAGTTTTTCAGTAAGGATGTAAAAACTATTGCTGGTCAACTTTGACTACTTCCAAAATGCTTTTTTTGAGTGAGATGTTACACCTCTTTGTTAGTTCATTGCAATAATACTGAAATATTTAAAATTGAAACTCAGTAATGGTAAATATAGAAGAATTAGAGGATAAAATGAGTGGAGAGATGGAAAGGTACAGATTGAATATAATTATTTAAGTAAAATACTTTCCTAGAGAAAATAAAAAGTAGAACTTTGAGGTTGAATCCCTTTTAATGTAATGTTTTTCTCAAATCCAAGTGTTTTTACACTATACAATAGGAGTAGATTTTGTCACCACTCTGTGCTCAAACTCATTTTTCTTTCTTTTTTTATTTTTACATTAAAAAATTTTACTTTAAGCTCCAGGATACATGTGCAGGATGTGCAGGTTTGTTACATAGGTAAATGTGTTATTTTTAATTTAATTTAACACTTTTTATTTTTAAGTCATACAACTCTCATAGCCAGTAGTTAATATTACCTTGAAAGTTTGGTATGGTTGATGAATTGCGTCCTGTTAATAATTGCTACAGATTTTTGAATAATTGCAGACCAGTTTGATGGTCCTGGGTTGGCATAAGAACATGAAGATTTACTTTTTCCTGTGAGCTTTCTTGGGATGAAGAAATTTAGTGTTTTTTTCTTTAATTTTTAAGAAATGTTTATTGACTATTTTTTACATGATTTATTTCCCACTGAAAAATAAATTCCACTGGGCATAAAATGTATTTTTGTAAGTCACAGAGTAACCCAACTTGAAGCTAGTTTTTCAGACTTAGGCAGTTCATGCTGTAAGCCCTAGATCTCATGGTCACCCTTACAAGAGAAATATCTAATTGAAAAAATTAAATATGAAGAGCATTAATTTTGAAAGTGCTAAAATGACATAAAGGGATCTCACTGGGCTTGAGATATTAAGTATTAAAATTATTAAAGGTTTAAATTGTTAGTAACTTATTGCATAGAAAATGTACCAAATGTCAGTAAATAAAAAAATTCTTTTTTTTAAATAAAAATTTACAGAAAAATTATGACAATACTACAAAGAGGTTCTGTACAACCCCCACCCAGTTTCTCTTACTATTAACACCTTACATTAGTATGTTACGTTTGTCACAATTAGTGAACCAATATTGATACATTAGTATTAACTAAAGTCAGGGTTCTTTTTATTGGAGAATGGTGTTAGAAACTAAGGTCTGGGCCCTGTGGTATGGTGGTTGCTATCGAGATGTCATTACTTTTAGGTTCTCTCCCAGCTGACAGAGCAAAGAAATATATGTGTGTATATTAACCTATGTATACACATACATCTATGATTATTTTGATATGTAACATCTGTATTTTTATTAAGCTAAATATGAGTTCATATAGTGTCTTCAATTCTAATCAATTACAGTATAGATTATTCTAGCCTCTTCCTCTTGCTTATCTATAACTTCCTATTTCAAACAGTGAAAAATCTGTCTTCCACCACCTACTATCTGCTTACCTAATTTCTCATTTCCAGTTTATGTATGTAGTGGTTTCAGAATTATTACATATAGCCGTGTGGGATACAACTTTGTCAACTAGAGTGGTGCTTATGCAGGTTCTGTTATCTTTAGTTTTACTGACTCTACTCATTTCCAAAGTTGTTTAGTCCAGAACATTTCACTCATACTCCTCCTAGTGAAGTTGTTTCATATGTTAGTAACACAGATTCTTTTTTTGCAGTCTGCATTCCGTTTTAGGGTTCCCTCCTCTCCGGTCTCCTAAATTATTATTATTTTAATTCACATACATCAAGGTTTATTCTTTGTGCTGTAAAGTTCTATAGGTTTTGACAAATGCAAAGTGTCATGTTCCCATCATTACAGTATCATACAGAATTGTTTCACTGCCCTAAAAATATCCCTTGTCCTTTGCCTATTCAACCCTTACCCCCCTTTCCCACACTCCTGGCAACCACTGATCTGTTTATCATAGAGCTGTGCCTCTTCCAGAATGCATATAATTGAAATCATACAATATATAGACTTTTCACCTTGGCTTCTTTCATTATCAATATGCATTTAACATTCCTCCATGTCCTTATGTGGCTTGTAGTTCATTACTTTTTACAGTTGGGTAGTATTCGATCATAGAAATGTACCACAGTTTGTTTATCCATTCGCTGATTGAAGTATACCAATATACCTAGGAACATGACTGCTAGATCATATAGTAAGACTATATTTAGCTTTGCAAGAAACTGCCAAACTGTATTTCAAAGTGGCTGTACCATTGTGCCACCAGCAACTCTTGCCAGTGATCCAGTATTGTCAGTTTTTTGGATTTTAGCCATTCTAAAAGGTGAGTGATGGTATCTCATTGTGATTTTAATTTGTAATACTCTAATGACAAATGATGGTGGGTTTCTTTTCATATGTTTGTTTTCCATTTGTAAATCTTCTTTAGTATGGTGTCTATTCAGATGTTTTGCTTACTTTTTAAAACTGTGTTGATTGTTTTCTTTTACTTTTTCTTTTTTCTTTTGATATGGAGTCTCGCTCTTTCACCCAGGCTAGAGTGCAGTGGCATGATCTTGGCTCACAGTGATTCTTGTGCCTCAGCCTCCTGAGTAGCTGGGACTACAGGTGCCCACCACCACGCCTGGCTGTTTTTTTTTGTATTTTTGGTAGAGACGAGGTTTCACCGTGTTAGTCAGGCTGGTGTTGAACTCCTGACTGCAGATGATCTGCCCGCCTTGGCCTCCCAAAGCTAGGATTACAAGTAGGATAGGCATGAGCCACTATGTCCAGCTGATTGTTTTCTTATCATTGAGTTTTATATTCCTTCATTTTTGAATGGAGTAAATAAACACAATAAAACTGGTTGAGAAGATATGCATTTAAAAAATCGTAACGGATTGTAGGATACACATTCTATTATTTCATGGGAAAAATCATGGAAGAGTCAGTTCAGTATTCAGTGAATCATTAATGTGAGGATGTAAAATTTGATACACACACAATTTATTGAGCACTTATCCTATGTCAATCAGTGTGCTAAATTTTTTTCTTTTATATTAACTCATTTAATTCCCACTACAGCCCTGTGTAATGGCAGCTGTTCTTCCCACCATTTTATAAAGGAAGAAACCTTAGATCACACTCAGTAGAAGAGTTCTAAACCCCTATGCAGTGCTGTCTGATAGAAAATATATTTTAAAATGAGATGATCTAAGGTTTGTTTACTTACAGAGCTAAAGGAAAGTATGTCTTAAATTTAATAATGAGTGATTATAGAAGCAGATTACAGGAAATAGTCCATCTTTCTTGAATTATCCAAATTGTTACAAGCCTCAAATTCATTTTTGTTTGTATGAGAACACATTTAGGTGATTGGATAGAAGTATATAGTTTTTCCCAGATGTTGAAATTTATTTCACATTAACTTTTTTTCATCTTTACTTTCTTCAAGGCAAGTAGGATAGAATGTAATAATCAAATAGGTTTTTCCCCCACCCCATTTTAGAGAGGTAAATAATTTCCAAGAGCCATTTGCTTTGTTATTGGATAAGTAATTAACAAAAAGAATTCCTAAAGACAATTAGAATCATGACCAAACTGAGTCTTAAAAACAGCAGTACTCATAGCTGGTGGCTGGCTTGGTGGCTGGCGATGAGCCTGCAGCATGGGACTGGGTGTTCCACCACAGCTTGGCTGTTGTCCAGGGAGCTCTCAGTCGCTGGGGTTCCCACAGTGCCAATCACGAGGCAGGTGCAGAAAGGATGAAGGTTTCTGTTCCCCATTAGTGTTGAGGGCATGCAGGTCGTCTGACATGAGGGGCATGAAAAGTGAAGTTCCTGCTTTGCTTTGGGTAAGAAATCTGCATTGACAGGGGCTCAAGAACCTGCTCTTACACCTCACATGTCTTAGCCTGGCCTTTGAGATGAGTAGGGAGTTTGAGTGGGAGTTTGAGTTTCCTCTTAGAAAAACAGAACCAAGGCACTTTCATTTTTTAGTTTCCTAGTACCTTTTGTTAAGAATAAAAGCCAAAATGAGTTGTAAAAATTTAAAATTTTTAGATTTTAAATTTGCATTTAAAAAATTAATGCTTTCTTTTTCTTTTCTTTTCTTTTTTTTTAATGGAGTTTTGCTCCTGTTGCCCAGGCTGGAGTGCAATGGCATGATCTCGGTTCACTGCAACCTCTGCCTCCCAGGTTCAAGCGATTCTTCTGCCTCAGCCTCCTGAATAGCTGGGATTACAGGCACCTGCCACCACATCCAGCTAATTTTTGTATTTTTAGTAGAGACGGGGTTTCACCATGTTGGCTAGGCTGGTTTCGAACTCCTGACCTCAGGTGATCCACCTGCCTCAGTCTCCCAAAGTGCTGGGATTACAGGTATGAGCCACTGCGCCTGGCCAAAATTAATGCTCTTAACATGTAAAAAGTAAAGTGCAGTGGAATTCTGGCACTTATGCAAGATAATACAACTTAAAAGATTTATAAGAATATTAACTGCTAATGAACAGTAGAGGGATCTAATTAACATTGAAAGTTAGATGAGGAAAGTGTTTGTCTTCTATTCCCAACAGGGCATCTTTGTAACTATGACTCCTGAGAAGATTCTGTTTTCAGTCTTAAAACAGGAATGGGGGAAAAATGCAGGCCTCGGTAAGTACAAAAAGGGGAAACCAAAGGAGACAAGGGAGTTACTGTAGATTTTGCAGGGCTGAGGAAAGTCAGAATAAATACCAGAGGCAATGATGCTGGTAATTTTCTTTGGGCTCAGAGAAGGAATGCTTTGCTTTGTCAGAGTTGTAGTAAAATTTAGATCTAAGAAGCTCGTTGGAAGTTGTAGCAGAATCCTGTCTTGTTTACTGTGTCCACTGCCTGGCACAGAGATGGAACACTATAGGCTTTCCAAAAACATCTGTGGAATGGAATCAGAAAGTCACTTTACTTTCCAAGATGCAATTCTTTATTTTTAAAGATAAATATTTAAAAGTTTATACATTTTTGACATGATTATGACATACATCCTTCCACACTTTCTTCAGTGCTTATGCAAACATGTATATGTGACCTGTAGGTCTCCTTTTACCCAGTTTCTGGAGTACAAATAAGGTCACATCTCTTCTTAACTTTAAATGTTTAAAACATTGAAGTTAGCAAGAAGCCCAGAAACTTTTTCTAAAGAACTTTTTCCACCCCTAATTGTCCAAGAACTCCAAGTCTTTCTTGGTTCAAATAGGTAATTTCTGTTTCTAAACACTAGAAAAAGGAGAATATGAAGGATCTGACTAGTCCATTGTCACATGCCCCACCCCATTTTCTGCTGCAAGAGCCTCTGTCACCACAGCATTGTGTCACTGATGAAAATAGGTCCTCCCACAGAGTCAGATGCATCCCAGTCTATTGCTACTATTATCACCCTGTTGGAACAGATCCCTGCACGGGTCACAGTAGTTCCTGGAAGATGAAACTCATTCTCCCAGCTTTAATATCAGCCAGTAATACTTTATTGTTGGAGTTCCAAAGTTGCTATAGTAGTTTCCAAAGCCCACCTGGCACCTAAGGATGGGTAAGTAAAGACAAGTTTCCAGTTTCAGCTGCAGAAACAAGAACCCATCTCCGACCACATAGTAGGTGTTGGCATTAAACTTCTCTCTTACGGTGTGGTGTGTTCTCCTCGGTATCTTCGGTATTTCTGTTTGCTCACTCCAGTTGGGATTATCTCAATGCACCAAACAGATTCTAACTACACTGAATCTCAAAAGAAATAGAAGTAGTCTTTGTCAAGCCACAGGAAAGAGCTTGTTCTTCTTTCTTCTCCTCCTAGACACCTACATACTTTTCATTCTTCTAATGAAGATGGTCCATTCAATACATTCAGAAGAAATGAAGAAAAAAATACAAGTCTAGTTTGTGATAAGTCCTTGTTTTCACCTAAACAGAGAAACAAGAACACAAATTATATAAGGCATCTTTCTCTTAAATAAACAGAAGAGTTCTATGTGGTCTAGTTACACAGAGATCACAGTGATTAACTACTCAGTTCTGGAGCCAGACAACTGGGTTTGTTCAGATTCTGGCACTCTTTCTTGAATTTGGGCATGGCATTTAACCTTCTGTACCTCAGTTTCTTCATTTTTAAATTGTGATGTTAATAATAAAATGTACTAACTTTATAGGGTCTTTCCTGAGGCACATAATGCAATTTAAACAACAAACAAGTATACATAACAGACATTTTTTTCTTACAAAGACAGTACCATACTAAACTTAATTTGCTTTATTTGAAAAATTATATTTTTAGGTAAAACTTTGTAAGTTAATTTTTTGGATGAAAAACATGATACCAATTTATCAATTTGATTTTTCTTCATTAGCATGATATACTTTGTTCTAGAAAGGACTTAGGTAATTTTCATACATGTCTTTAAATATAATTTTTGCACATGTAAATAAGAGTTCCAAAGTGTTTTGCCATCACTTTGTCAGTGTTGCCTCTCAACAGCCTTTGAAGTGAGGAGATTCCAGTCAGTGTCTCAGACACAAGGATGCAGGCTGTGGAGGCCAGTGAGCCACAGTCACCGAACTGGGAATTGACTATCCTTTTGACCATACAGATTAATCACTGTAGTTTCACCAATCACATTGAACTTGAAGATCAATAAATGACCCTAAAACAATGAGATTTCATAGACTCTTTCTATGTAGTGGAAGTTAAAGCAAATCAGAAAGGAGTCCCTAAACCTGTGAATTCTTGAATTTTAGTTTTCCAGGTCAACAAGCCTTCTTTAAGTGACTTCATGTCCTGTACTTAGTTTTTGATCATAGATTGGTATAAGAAATGACCATAAATGTTTTTGAGAAAATTATTGCTGAAAATACTGTTCATGATGCCACTCGATGTAAGTCTCTAAACAGCAAACTCTTCCATGAATGGGGTGGAGGGAGGATGGTTTTTGTTTCCAGGTGAACTTACATACTGCCTTTTCTCAGATATCAGACCATGAGAATAATACAATGGATTGGGCTTTGATAGCCAAGACTTTCAGAATTGCTGTTAGTGCCCATGTGCAATGAAATTTTTCTATCATGTCTCTCTTATTATTATTATTTCAAATGCCCTGTTTTAACTGTTTTGATTACTGATTATCTATTTAGAGGGAAACAGTTATAAATAAATAATTTACTGTTCTATTTACTGTGCACCCCTGCCTTTCTAAATATAACTCTTCTATGTATCATGTAAATTATCACAGAACTCTTCTGAGAAAAAAATGGTTACTTTTCTTTTTAGAATTCAAATTTATAATTATCTACATCTATAGATAGCATCTGAGTTTCAGCATGATATCACCAATGAAAATTTAATCTGTGTTATGAATTCCCTTGTTTCTAGAAAGGCTTCAGCGGGAACATGGGAAGAGAACCCATATGAATAAAACATTTCATGACTGGCAGTTTTAGAAAATCTTACAGGATTTGGTAGCTTTTACATTTATGACAAAATTGTATTTTTGATATTGTTCATAATTATTTCAGTTCGTTAGCAGCATTAATAAGCTCCCATTTTGAACAGCTTGAAGATCTTTAAGACTTTCTTAATGAGAAACTACCTTTAAGTTATAGAAGACCCATCAGGATGCCAAATTCCATCTGGACAGAATTACAGATACACCACTGTTTATGAGCTGAAAATTAGAGCAACCAAACAACAGAGCTTTAAAATGCTATTTCAATACAAGGGGACATTTTCACCATATAAAAATAGAAGTTTGTCTGTAAATAAAAATGATTTTACAATTGCAAGAGTACTTGATTTACCCCTTTTCATTTAGTTCCAATACCAATAAATTCTTAGGGAATGAGAAATTCCAGTGTTCCTGAGAATTCTGATAGCTTTTAGAGAGTTCAGTTTTCTGTAGCATTCCATTTTGCAATCCTACACAAATTTCTAATTTATAACCAGTGGTATGTAATGATAATTTCTAACATTTATTAAGTGTTTATTAGGTTCTAAGTGCTTTATTTCTGATATATATATCACATTTAATTTATTGCATCCAGTGGTTCTCAACTGGGGACAGTTTTGTATCTCTCTCCCCAAGATATTTGGCAATCTCTGGAGATAGTCCTGGTTGTCACAACCTAGGATGTATGTGGTCCTACGAGCATCCAAGGAATAGAAGCTAGAGATACTGCTGAACATTCTACAGTACAAGGGCAACCCCCACATCAAAGAATTATCCACACCCAAATGTCAATAGTACTGAAGTTGAGAGACCCTAACTTAATCTGTTCAACAACCCTATGAGGTGGGGTTTTTTTTTGTTTTTTGGTTTTTTTGGTCGGGGGAGATAAAGTCTCACTCTGTCGCCTAAGCTAGAGTGCAGTGGCATGATCACGACTCACTGCAGCCTCGATCTCCCAGGCTCAAGCCATCTACCTGCCTCAGCCTCCCAAGTAGCTGAGATCAGAAGCATGCACCACCACACCTTGCTATTTTTTATTTTTTGTAGACACAAGGTCTTACTGTGTTGCCCAGGCTGATCTCAAACTCCTGAGCTCAAGCAATCCTCCCTCCTCAGCTTCTCAAAGTGCTGGAATAACAGGTATAAACCATGGCACCTGACTAAGGTGGGTATGTTTAACCTTGTTTTGAGGCAAGGAAAAAAAAACACAGAAAGGTTAAGTAACTTATTTAAGGTCACAGAGCTAAGTGTGGTGCCAGGATTGAAAACCTAATTCTTTATTGCTTTAGCACAAGCTATTTCCACTATACTCTGTCATGTTCACAGAATGTTGATGTCCATCAGTAGATTCTGAATTTTGAAGGATGGAGATACTGCCTTATTTTGTACATCTGCTTTAGCATCCAAGCTCTTGCTTGGTGAAAAATTAATGTTAACCATTCATCTCTTGAGCATCTTCAAATATCCCCTTTAGAATGACATTTCAACTATTAGGTCAGTAACCCCAAGAGAAAATGGTTGTTTGAGTGCATATACTGTATTACAAAATAAGGGGTGAATTCAAAGGAAAACATAAGATGCAATTCGTGCCTCCAAGGAGGTTGTAGGGAAGAGGGGTTATGTATGTATGTAAATAGAAGTTGGCGTGCGTGTGTGTTTATAAACAGAATTGTCAGACCAAACATTATTTTGGAAGCAGTAAAAGTAAACTAGAATCTGACCTAGTCATTTCCCAGGACACCTCTTTCAAGTCCTGAAACATCTTTGTAAGACTGTAGTGTGTGTTTACATCCTAGGTAATCACTGTGGCCCACTGCTGAAGAGCTGTGGCCGTTCTTACCCTTCTAGCTTAGATAAATTTATAAGCACAACCAGACTACATATATGAAGCTGACGAGACCTTGTCTTTTTTTTTTTTAATGAGCTTTTCTTCCCAATAGGAGTGACTATTTCTTTTCTTCTTCCACATTTTCAGGTTTTAGTGTACTTGTGATTGCTACCCACTTATCACTGTTAAAGTCTACTCAGGAGAGAATCTGAGAAACACTCTCAAATTAAGTTGAACATGATGGATAAGTAAAGTATTGTGAAAGTTCACTCTCATGATTTCTAATGGCGAAACCTGGCAGGGTGAGTAATCTTTGACAAGAAGGTTATCACTAATAATCTTTCATATATTGAGATCATGTGTAAGAAGCACCCAGCACATTGCTGAACACAAAGTAGGTATTAAATAAATGTTGGCTTCCTTTTCTCCCACTCCTCCTTGCTCTTCTTTTTAATATACCTTTAAAATGATGCCACACAAATGGCCACACAGTCTTCGATATTTAAGATCAGTTCGGGCATTAGGAAATTCTATAGGGGAAGTATGTGTAATCATTAAATGCTTGGGCTCAGGCCACGGATTGTTTAGGTTTAAATCCAAGTTTCCTCTTTTGTTATTAATTCTGCAACTTGCTTGGGAAAATATGAAACTTGTTTTTCCTCAGGTTCATTATCTGTAATATATAGTTAATGAAGAAGTTACCTGTCCCATGAAGGTGTTGTAAAGATTAAAAAAGGCAAATTAGGCTGTGTATTTGTCATTATAATTTGGCATATATGGTAAGTGCCCAACAACCATAGGCTATTATAAAATTGTTATAAAATGATATGAGCTATCATTGAGCAGCATGAAAGAAGAGCTTCACTGTTTCACCTACTCTCACCCTGGCCCATTAATCTCTTTCCTGTTCCTGACATTTCAAAGATACGTTTAGGATTTCAGTCATGACCTTAAGTCACTTTTGAACAGTTTTCTGGTGGATAAGTCCTTATTCCCACATTATGTATGTACCTAGATGCAAATCCTGAATATCATGTCGCAATTAGTGCATTTGGACATGCTTGCTAACTGTGTTAAAGCTCTGAATAATGGTAAAGTTTTATTTCTACCAAAACAAATTTGGACCGTAATGTTTTATGATAAAAATCTATGGTCTTCCTATGTACATGTGTGTGTACATGCTTAAAATGGAATGTTATAGTTAAATGTAATTCTTTAAAAGTATATAACTCCAGTGGCTACTTGGTTTGGCTACTTGGTTTGTAGATATCGGCTTTCCTGTTTCATTGTTAAACAGGCCTAGAAGTTATTATTTCATGAAACTAATGTGAGGAAAGAGACTAGGTTGATGTATAAGTGACATTATAAAAATACATGAGGGATGATTTGATTAGAAGCAGTATTACACAGTGATAGGAGTAATGGTTTAGAACTAGACCCAGGTTTGAATCTTAGCTCTATCATTATAGGCATTTACTTAATTTTTCTTGTTTGCTTACTCAACTGAAAACTGAAGATAATAACACCTGTTTACATGGTTGTTGTAAGGGTTATATGAATAATGTCTGGCAAATAGTAAGAACTCAAGTAACTGTTTCATTCTTTCCAGAAGGAGATTGACTGAAAAATATTTGGAGTCTCCTCCAGCCATATTCCTTGGTCAGCTTCTATGATTCTCTTTGGAGCTTAATTCTTAATCCCTTTATTTTCACTTGCTTGTTGATAACAAAGAATAATTTATTTCAAAATAATTTATTTCAAAAATAATGTTTTGAAATAATTTATTTCAAACGCATGTATTATATTTGATGGGCCACACTAATAGTTATAAACCAAACAACAGATTGGGGATGGGGAAGTGGATGGAGTGAGTTCAGTCACATGTCTGGGAAAAGTCAATAGTGAAGACAGAGTCTCAATTTTTGTCATACTGGAGAAATGAAAACACAGGTAGAGGATTTCAAACAACAGAGTGAATGGTGAGTTAAAAATGCTAAAGTTCTTTCCTGGTGTCTAACTTAATGCAATGTGGTTTATCTCTTTGCCCTTTTCTCTACTATTCAAATTTAGGATAATAAAGATTAAATGTTTCTAAATCTTACTTTACAATATTCAAGAAAAAAGGTATGCTTTTGTCCACTGAAGTGCAAAGCAGAGCTATGAAAACCTGCTGAACACATTCTTTATTTTCAACACATGTTCTTGTCTTTCCATCATGAAATGCATGTTTTATTTGTACTGTATTTGGGTGACCACAAGTTAACAATAAGATCATTCACAAGACCCTTGCCTTAGATGTGTTGACAATGAAGTAATCAGGCCAAAATTTTTACTTTCCTTTGAATTTTTCAATTCAAACACAATGTGTGCTTGCTTTTACACAATAGGGTTCAGGGATTAGAGGGTTGGCTCTTTAAATACCGTCAGAGACACAGGCAATCCTACACCAAGTGCTCAGAAGGAAGGCGCCTACGCCTGGGAATGCCCAGTTGCCCTTAGAGAGTTGAAGATGGCGTTTCTCTGAGTCAGGTCAAAGTTAACACATTACCTTCGCTTCAAAGACTGCTTGGATTCCTTTCGGTGGATTAGTCAAGATGTTTTGCTGACTGAGACTAGGAAATCTATAGGAGGGCGGGTTAGTTTACATTGTTGCTTGTCATTGTCACTAAAACACTCCAAAGCCTTCCTTAAAAATGCACACTGGACTAAAAACAGACAAGGAACAAATCCTGGGCTGGTAATTAGGCGAAGCACTATCTCCTCTTACCTCCTTGTAGATTTTTTTTTCCCCCTTTAAGTACGTGTCCTCAGATTTCTTTGCCATCCTTGGAGTTCACTCACCTAAGCCTGAAACTAATAAAGCTTGGTTCTTTTCTCCAACACGCAGAGGAAGCGCTAAGGTGAATGCATCAGACCCACACTGCCGCGGAACTTTTCGGCTCTCTAAGGCTGTATTTTGATACATGAAAGGCACATTTTCCTTCCCTTTTCAAAATGCACCTTGCAAACGTAACAGGAACCCAGCTAGGATCATCGGAAAAAGGAGGAAGAGGAGGAAGGCAGGCTCGGGGGAAGCTGGTGGCAGCGAGTGCTGGGTCTGGCGGACCCTACCGCGAAGGACGGTCTGGGAGGCTCTCCGGGGAGCCAGTTCTGCCGGTGGCTTCTTCTGTCCTCCAGCGTTGCCAACCGCACCTAAAGAGCGGCCGCGACTGTCGCCCACCTGCGGGATGGGCCTGGTGCTGGGCGGTAAGGACACGGACCTGGAAGGAGCGCGCGCGAGGGAGGGAGGCTGGGAGTCAGAATCGGGAAAGGGAGGTGCGGGCCGGCGAGGGAGCGAAGGAGGAGAGGAGGAAGGAGCGGGCGGGGTGCTGCCGGGGGTGCGTAGTGGGTGGAGAAAGCCGCTAGAGCAAATTTGGGGCCGGACCAGGCAGCACTCGGCTTTTAACCTGGGCAGGGAAGGCGGGGGAAGGAGCAAAAGGAAGGGGTGGTGTGTGGAGTAGGGGTGGGTGGGGGGAGTTGGAAGCAAATGACATCACAGCAGGTCAGAGAAAAAGGGTTGAGCGGCAGGCACCCAGAGTAATAGGTCCTTTGGCATTAGGAGCTTGAGCCCAGTCGGCCCTAGCGGGGACCCCAGCGCCCGAGAGACCATGCAGAGGTCGCCTCTGGAAAAGGCCAGCGTTGTCTCCAAACTTTTTTTCAGGTGAGAGGGTGGCCAACTGAGCTTTGGAAAGACACGTGCCCACGAAAGATTAGGGCGTGTGTATGGGCTGGATTTGGGGAAAAGGAATAAGCAGTTTTTAAAAAGATGCGCTATCATTCATTGTTTTGAAAGAAAATGTGGGTATTGTGGAATAAAACAGAAAGCGTTAAGAAGAGGTTGAAGAATGAATTGAAGCTGATTGAATAGACAGCCACATCTACTTGCAACTGAAAAGTTAGAATCTCAAGACCCAAGTATGCTACTATGCAGTTATTTTATTTGATTTTTCTAAGAAACTAAAAAAACTTGTTAATAATAAATACTTAAGTGTGGTTTATTGGTTTTCCCCCTTCATGCCTTGGACACTTGATTATCTTCTTGGCACATACAGGTGCCATGCCTGCATATAGTAGGTGCTCAGAAAACATTTCTTGACTGAATTCTGCCAAAAAACATTTTTGGGGTAGGTAGAAAATATGTGCTTAAAATATTTATTGTTATGAGACTGGATAAATCTAGTATTTGTCACAAGTACATTGTTCTTTAAAAATTGAAAGCAAATTTGTTGAAATATTTATTTTGAAAAAAGTTAACTTTACAAGCTATAAACTTTAAAAGCCATAGGAATAGATACTGAAGTTATATCCAACTGACATTTAATAAATTGTATTCCTAGCCTAATGTGATGAGCCATAGAAGCTTGCAAACTTTGAGCCATAGAAGCTTGCAAACTTTATCTAATGAGATTTTGAAAAACAGCGTCTAAGTTCGGAATCTTAGGCAAAGTGTTATTAGATGTAGCACTTCATATTTGAAGTGTTCTTTGGATATTGCATCTACTTTGTTCCTGTTATACCTGTGTGAATGAATGAGTAGGTACTTCTCTCTCGTGGGACATTACTTGACTCATAATTACCCAATGAATAAGCATACTGAGGTATCAAAAAAGTGAAATATGTTATAAATAGCTCATATATGTGTGTAGGGGGGAAGCGATTTAGCTTTCACATTTCTGTTATGTTTAGTTCTCTGCATGTGCAGCTAATCCTGGAACTCCGGTGCTAAGGAGAGACTGTGGCCCTTGAAGGAGAGCTCCTCCCGGTGGATGAGAGAGAAGGACTTTACTCTTTGGAATTACCTTTTTGTATTGATGTTATAGCACCTTTTGTTACTTCTTCTATAAAATCGGCTTATCTATTGATCTGTTTTCCTACTCCTTATAAAATCAGAATGTTAATTGGCATAAATTATAGACCTTTTTAGCAGAGAACTTTGAGGAAGCTAAATGCCAATCAGTCTAAAAATGCAGTTTTCAGAAGAATTAAAATTCCATGGATAGTTCTAAATACTAATGAACTTTAAAATAGCTTACTATTGATCTGTCAAAGTGGGTTTTTATATAATTTTCTTTTTACAAATCACCTGACACATTTAATATAGGTTAAAAAATGCTATCAGGCTGGTTTGCAAAGAAAATGTATTACAAAGGCTACTAAGTGTGTTAAGAGCATACTCATTTCTGTTCTCCAAAATACTTCATAAGTTGCTCTAAGAATAGGTATGTTTTTAAAAGTTAAGTTCCTACTATTTATAGGAACTGACAATCACCTAAAATACCAATGATTACAAACTTCCTTCTGGCCTTCTGGACTGCAATTCTTGTAAAAAACATATTTTTTTGCATTAAGTTAGGCAGTATTGCTTAGTTTTCAAAAGTGGTAGATTTTGGAGTCAGATTATTTCGATTCAGATCCTACATCTACTGTTTAGTAGCTGTGTTGCCTGAGGCAGGTCCCTTAACATCTCTGTGTGTGACTTGACCTTTAAAATTTGGAGACTGTCATAGGGGTTAATCCCTTGAGAAAATGAATGTGAAGGGGTTAGTCCAATGTTAACTGCTATTATTATGGATTACCATATTTTTACATTCATTACAGTACATGTACCTTGTTAATATAAGATGCTCAATTCATCTTTGAGTATAATTTTGTGACTCTTAATCTGGATATGCAATGAGTGGGCCTGGATGAGAATTTAATTTATGAAAAATTGTGTTTCACATGGCCTTACCAGATATACAGGAAACACGTCATATGTTTCTATCATAGGTTGTTAAATGCCTTAGAATTTAACTTTCTGAATAAGATCCCTTCAGTTTGAGAGTCATACAACAGTAAAATTGTTATGATATGGGTTATAGATTGTATTGAATATCTCTTTATAGGTCTAGGTTTTGTCATTGGAAAACCAAAAAAGTTTGGAAAAAAATCTAAGTTATTTCTTACTTTCTTAATTTTGCATGGATTTCGCATCAAGTATAAAATTTGAAGAACATCTGAACTATCATAATCCATATATATATATATAAAAACAATAAACATAATCTAAGAGAGAATTTTACCATGAAAAATTCAGGTAGTTCATGACTATCATGGCAAACAAGTAAATTAAATAGAAACTTTTATGAAAATGACATTTATGAAATAGGAAGCCATTTTTAAACTAGAAGTGATATATTAGTATAAAATTTGTAATTCATATACAAGTGGGATTGATTTATAAATGGTCACCAATGGAGATTGTGCTATTTAATTTGGGAAAATTTTAAAAATTTACATTTTCTCACAACTTTTAAGGTAGTTATTCAGTTTGTTCCTCTCTGTCTCTTCTCTCATGCCCTGAATTTTTCATATTTCGCTTAGTTGTAAGAGTGTATCTCAAATCGTGTGTCAGATGACATACTTGAATTTTGGTCATGGTATCTGTGCTATAAGTCTAGGTCTATAATGAGGAATTGTGGGAACCCCACAGAATCCAAGTATACAGTGTCATTGATTTCTTACAAGGGATGTGGGGTCTCTTATAAACTCTGCAGATTAAGTCTCAAGTAAGACCAAAGAGTAAAATATTGTTAGGATCTAAGGTGGAAATTCAGCAAAGAATCACATAGTCTAAGTCTCAAGTTAACAGTAAGATAATTTGAGATACTTTTGTAATTATTAAACACAAAGTAATGAGAGATTTTTAAGCAAACCAATACACCTGAATTTATATATTAGAATAGGTATGGTGGTTCCAAATAGCTACCTAATAAAAACCACACTCGTATTCTAAACATTCTGCCTTTGATCAAAATAATTTTGGGTCTCATTATGAAATTGCCTTTCTAAGTAATCCATAAATTTCTTCTCATAAGTATATATTAGCCTCATTATTTTATAGTTATTATTTTATATTCATAGCTTGCTTTAGATTAAAAATTGTATTACCCAGACTGGTCTCTTGGACTTGCTTTCAAGTGACTTTTGACTGTACCACAAAATCAAATTCACTCTGAAAATATAAAGATTTTTCATCATAATTTCCTTTGTTAACAGCCAAATTCTACCTAATTTTAGGTGTTTTCATTAAAAAAAAAATTGCAAACTTTAAAGAAAATTCTTTGTTTGTTTTTAAAAGACAGTGTCTCACTCTGTTGCCCAGGCTGGAGTGCAGTGACACAAGCATAACTCGCTGCAACCTCCACCTCCTGGGCTTAAGTGAGCCTTCCATCTTGCCTCACGAGTAGCTGGGTCTTCAGGTGTCTGGCTTTTTTTTTTTTTTTTTTTCAGTTTTATGGAGACAGTATCTCACTATGTTGCCCAGGCTGCTCTTGGAGCTCCTGGCCTCAAGTTATCCTCCCACCTCGGTCTCCCAAAGTGCTGGGATTACAGGCATAAGCCACCTCACCCTTTCAGCCTAAAGACAATGCTTAATGAAGAGAAATATAAGTGCTTTGAGCAATGGAAGTATAATTAAAATTATATAATGAAAGATGTAAAAATGGCCATTTTGAATGGGACTACACTTAATTTGGTTATATAAATTATGATACATTATTAAAAATTCATCATGATTATTTTATATTTATATTTTATTTACATGTTGGCAATTTGTGAGGAAAGCTAAAATTATGGCTGAGCCATAAATACTTTTGCAGTTTGTCAAGGGTGTTTGTAAAAATGTTGCCAAGGAAGACCAGTTGACTACTCAAACAAGGGTTTAGTCTAGGTCTGATCAATACATATGCATTATCTCAGGTTTGTCTATCAGACAAACCTTAGGCTATCCAAATCAAAATAAAATAGATGCATAAAACAAAGGCCAACATGTGTTGAACAATTATATTGTGATATACAACTGCCAAGGGTTCCTGATTACCATGAGTCTATTTAGTCAGTCCATGAGCAAATGTCATCAATGAAAGCCCAGGGTTTCCATATTCTCTCTTGGCTTTGTATCTTTTAGGAATTGGAGGGCTCTACTTCTGGGATAGGAGCCCTTCTGTCTTGAACAATGTTGCCTGCACACTAACAAATGTTGACTTTCTACACCAGTCCCTCAATAGTCTTTTCTATTTATCTTCCTTTTGCTGACCATGTTTTGTTATTACACAGTTGAGATTTTCCAACTGGGAATATGTGTTAATTTTGTATTAATTTTGATTAGCTTAACTCTCAGAGTTCTAAAAGTACCTCCTATACATGATATATGACTAAAATTATAATCACATATGTTTATATATAAAATATCTGTGTATATATGATTATATGATTAAGTTTCTTTTAGTTAATTTTGCAAGTTTTAAAAAGTTCTCCTTTGTTTTGAAGTTTATTCCTATAGTTTTTTATATGCTAGTTTAATTATTAATCACTCGATTCAAGGAATATTCTTATATACTTCTAAGGAATAGTATAGTTTTAATATTTAATTCCTTGCTAAAGAGAGAAGTGGAATCTATTTTTCTTAGCTGCTTCATCAATATTTTATGTTTGATGTGACAGTCAAAATATCTCTCACAGCTAACTGTTACACTAGGGAAATCATGGTTTTCCAGTTTTCCATTTATGTTTTATAGGAGGGAGTGGAACTTATTGTAATAATATTCAATACATAAATGTTAAAGCTTGTCTGAAGGTCCTTGAGTGAATACCGCTATAAAATGTGTTATTGTTGCTAGTGTCATTTCACAAGAGCCTATAATTTCAGTGTGATAGAGCTACAATGTAAGTATAGTATTGCAAAACCATCAGGAAGGGTGTTAACTATTTAGCTTGCAGTTATGTGTTGGTTGTCAAACTTTAAAAACATCTCTGACTCAGCAGCAATTTTGGCAATTTTGATCCTGATGCATCTGCGTAGGGCATCTTCCTGGCGAAAAACCTCTGAGATGCAATGAGGTCAAGAGGGGAAAACAGACTATGATAAAGGTCTGGTTGTTTGGAGATCTTGGCAGAAAGATTAATTTACAAATATGTCAAGTGCATGAATCATGGAGGAAAACATTGCTATTTCTATTGGTTCTCTTTAGACCTCTAGAATCGATTTACCACATAGTTGTTTCAGTGTGGAATTAGCATTACAAAGTGGCTTTATTTTAGGGCTTTGTGTCAGCAAAGAGCTTAGGCTTCTTTTAGCAAGAAGCTTGTAAGAATTTAATTTACTATTAGATTGCTTGATGTAGAGAATTACATTCCTACGGAGCTCTGAAAAATCTTTTTTCAGAGTCTTTCACAGCTGTATTCAAGTTGCAAGGCTTGTCAAGTTTGCTATTTTCTGTGCAGCTCTATTAACTTATTACTATCTTTTGACATAAATTATGATTTCAAATTGTAAAGCTCTGGATGTCAGGGCCTTTTCTAATTTGTTTAGTATAATATTCAGACCATTTCAGGACTCTTCCATGGAATGATTTAATAAAGATCTTTTTGTGATGGTTATGAGTTCATGGTGATCAACCCTAGAGACCTATGTATATTGTAGATCGATGACATTCAACGGTCCTGCAGTGGTGGCATCATTTTGATAAAAAGGGGTCAAAGCAAGTGGGACTATGGGCAGATTTTTAGTACTTAGAACAATTATTCCATCAAAGTTTTCTTGTGTCCCTTCTGCCTTAGCCTTTGTAGGATAGCATGCTTGCTAATTTCTTGCTCATGGGGTAAGGAAATGAAGATTTTTGCTAGGTCTGTAGGATTATTAGGACTCTCAGGCCTGAAGCTATGCCTGGATATAGCCAGAAAATTCTCCCATAGCTTGCTCCAAGGAGCTGAGATAAAGCAGTACTTCCTTTTTAGGTCATGATTCTGGGTAACTTGAAAGATGACCTCATTCGTATTCTGTATTCTATGTGAGACATTAAGAAGGTAGAGGTGGACAAGAAGGAAATTGTTGCTGCCTTTATGGAACACATTATCTGAAACCCAGGTTTCTCAAGGGCTTCTTAGAAGCACTCAACTGGGGCACTTAACCCGAGTCTAAGGCTGGTTAAGGAAGGCTTGCTGGGGGAAGTGTCTTTTGCATTCACACCTAAAGGAGGTTATTCAATTAGAATTATCCAAAGAGGGTGGGGATGGGCTAGGAAAAATTTAAACAGATAGTGTGGAGGACTGACAGGATAAGTAAGCATGGCACCTTCAAAGTATCCTGAGAAGTTCCCTATGACTGGAACATAAAATGTGTGACAGAGATTTGTGGGAGATAGGTCTGAAAACTCTAGCAGGGGCCAGATCATAAAGGGCTTTGTAGGCTTTGCTTGGGCTTTATCATACTGGAAGTGAAGAGCCATGGGTTTTAAACAGGAGAGGCACATAATCAGTTCACATATTGTTGCAGTTTTGTAAAAGAAAAGATGAGCTGAAAGAGTGGCCATGGTGGGGGCGGGGGTGGGGTGAAGAGAGAGAGAGATTTTAAAGACATTTAGGAGGTAAAATCAACTGGTTTGGTAATTAATTAGCAGTGGAAGGTGAAGGAAAGTGAAGAGTTAAGGATAACATCTATATTTGTTGATTTGGATAATAGAGGGGATAGTGGTGCTGCTTACTGAATGAGAAAATTTAATCAGAGAATGCATGGAGTAGGAGTGCAGACCTATGTGACTCTACTTCTCTCAAAACAAGAAAAGGAAATGATGTGTATGGCTCAGGGTCAGGTAATATGGTTATTTGAAAATGTATTAAAGTGAATTAGAGCTTAGTCTTAGGTAAGAGATATAAGATGTCTGAGGTGACGGTTTTATAAACATGTAGAGTGCCCACTTGTTTGGCCTTATTGTGGCATAGGTGTGACCTGAGAGTGTTAGGAAGAAGCAGCTGAGTTCTAGGGACAGTATTGGTTAAATTCTACTTAGAAATTATACTTAGAACTCTCCTATATAACCTGCTAACTGATGTCTGAACCTCCTGATAACTTCACTCCTTTAGGGAGTGCTTTTCAGATCATGGGGCACAACATATGAGAGATCATAGAAATTCCATGAGGTATGAAAATCTGCTTAGGACTTCAGATATTGTCTCCAGTGATTGAATAAAAATAGGAGCTCACCTACTATTATGAGGTTTTTATGTGTGTTAAAAGAAAGTTTTCATTACTTTTGAAAAGGTTATGTATCCTTGTTTTATGTTAAAACTTTGAGCTTTGTTAAATACACAGAGTTCTCTTTCTTAGCATGGCCTACAGAGGTGCAGTTACCTCCTACCTGACTTCACATCTACTCCCAAATGCCTAGTGAAGGCTTAAGAATTTCAAAAAGGGACTCTAGAATTTCATTTGGTACCAGTCAGATAAATATGTGAAAATTAAACATAATAAGCAGAATCCCATAGGTACTGACAGCTGTGTTTAGAGGTGATTCAAGGGCCAGACCTTAGAGTCCAGCATTGGTTATGGGTATGACAAGAAAATGAAGCCTATGTTGGCTGGGATTAGCAACCACAGTTCTAGAGGAAGCAAGGTGGAGAAACTATATAGGGGGCTGCCTTTGTACATTTTATTTATTTTAAACATCTCTATAAACTCTAGAAATTAAAACAACAATACCAACACAAAAGCATCACTTTTTCAACCAAAGTCCATTGCATACTTTTTTGTGTAAAGGGCTAGACAGTAAATATTTTCAACTTTGTGGGCCACCTAAGTCTCTGCCATAGACAATATGCAAACAAATGGGCATGGCTGTGTTTCAATTAAACTTTATTATTGATATTAACATTTGAATTTCATATAACTTTTACATGTTGCAAAATATTCTTTATTTAAATTCTATTGCAATATGCTTTAGAATGATATAGTTGTTTTTTTGTTTTTTTGTTTTTTTTCTTTTTTTGAGACGGAGTCTCACTGGTTGCCTAGGCTGGAGTGCAGCGGTGCGATCTCGGCTCACTGCAAGCTCCGCCTCCCACGTTCACGCCATTCTCCTGCCTCAGCCTTCCGAGTAGCTGGGACTACAGGCGCCCGCCACCACGCCCGGCTAATTTTTTGTATTTTTAGTAGAGACAGGGTTTCACCGTGTTAGCCAGGATGGTCTCTATCTCCTGACCTTAATATCTACCCTCCTTGGCCCCCAAAGTGCTGGGATTACAGGTGTGCGCCACCGCGCCTGGCCAATGATACAGTTTTTAGTCTTTCTTAGCTTAAAATAAAATCTAGAAAAAATTTTAAGGCTTTTATAACTTTTTTTTCAGTAACTGAATAATTTTAAAAGTCAATGAAATATTTAGACATGTAAAATGAACTTTTCAGGAGAAGAAAATGGTAGCCTAATAGTTATTAGATTATTGTCCAGAATAATTTTTGACTTATAAGCCTCTGTTGATCATTTCATTGCCTCTTTTTTTGGAATATGCATCTTTTAATGTGACCTTCAAGGCAAAGGCTCTATCCTATCTATCTTGTGTCTTACATTTTCCCAGGGCAATGTTTTTCACAGTTTTTTAAAAAAACTATACTGTAATCAATTTTCAAATAAAATGTTCCGTGGGACCACAGTATATACAAATAGCAGTGACAATAAAAAAATAGTAACTCTCCCATAAATACAAAGAAACAGTTAACCTGGTGCTCTAATGTAAAGGCTACAGTGATTTTGTATAACATTTATATGCAATTTTCTTGATCCTGCATGCTTGTGTTTTTCACAGAGTTATGTTTCTGAAATTGAGACACCTTTCATAATTGATATCAAAAGAAACTTGTCAGCCACCAGACCCAGAAATATGTTGTAATATGGGAACTTAGCAATACATAAAGGTATATACTCCTGTGACCTCAGTTGAATTATTTGCATTGGTTGCATCCCACAAGGTTGACTCTTATATTTAGTTTGTTGCTTGAAATGTCTTGGGATATATTACTTTGTGATCTAGTTTTGAAAAAAACAGGTAATATTTAGTCTGAAGTTTGTCTGACATACTAAGCAGTGTAATTAAAGTAGAAGTTGCCTAAGCTCAGCACTTTATTATGCCTTGAAATTATACTGCCTGTCCTACAGGTGAAGTTGTTATAAATGCAGCTTGTCACTGTAACCCTATTCATAGCTCTGAAAGGCTGAGAGTGACTCAGAAGAATATTTTTGCTCTGAATATGAAGAACACTTAGACTAAAACTTTAATTATGATGCTGAAGAAGAAAGTGGTAGGTGATTGCATGAATAAGTACATAATATTTGTTAATTTCTAAAAACTGTGTGTAGTTAATGTAGTACTTCTTTTTGGAAAGGCTATTGTTAAATTGATGGTAAATTCTATAACCAATATCACCTTAAAGCAAGTAAGCATGGTAAAGTATTATAAAACCATGATAATATCATATGTGGCTTATTATTGTTATCTGAGTGTTGTACAACTCTGTTATGCTGTGATGACACCTCATGCAAACAGGTATGTCAAACATATGATGGGCTGTTAACTGAGCTTGACCCACATATGGTGTAGTGACATGCTCACTATTGCAGTGCAGAGATAACCAATAACAGATCATAACAGGTTTAAATATGTGCAAAGAGATGTCAGCAGAAGCTTTCCTACAGAGTGGATAGTAAACAAGTAAGCCTGACAGCCCAGGATCGTGTTTGGATGAATCTAGTGTGCTCAAATTAACATATAGTCCTACATTTGAGAATGTGTGATTTTTTTTGTTCCTATCTATAAAATAATATTTTAAAATATATACATTTCAAATCAGAAGTTGGTGAATTCTCTGAAATATCTCTAGAGAACACTCGGTATTGGGGTTGACAGTACGAAAACCACTGACTTAGTTCTTGCCCCATCTTGGTTGTTGTTGATCTTCTCTTGTGTCGTTTATTTCACCCATTTGTATCCTTAGAAAATGATCTCATATTCTACTTCATCTTTATCTTCACTGTCAACTCTCAGGTAGCAATATATGATAGAAGAAGCATGTACTTTGGAATCAGACAGACCTAGCTGGAATCCTAACTTTGTCACTTATTAACAACGTGATCTTAGGCAATTTACTTAATCTCTCTGAACCTCAGCTATTCACATCAGTACGATGAGTTATCCTTATCTTAACATGGCACAGTATTATTTTCATATCAAATATTCATTGAGTATTTACTCTGCATATTAGTCAAGGTTTTTCAGAGAAGTAGAACCAATGGTACACACACACGCACGCATGCACACACACACACTTTATAAGGAATCGACTTTCATAATTATGATGGCTGACAAGTCCAAAATCTGCAGTATGGTTCAGCTGGCAGGAAACCCAGGAGAGTCAATGTTCCAGTTTGAGTCCAAAGGCAGTCTGTTGGGGAATTCAGTATTTTTCTGGGAGGCCAGTCTTTTTGTTCTATACAGACCTTCAACTGATTGGATGAAGTTCACCTTTATTAGGGAGGACAATCTGCTTTACCCAAAGTTTACTGATTTCAATGTTAATCTCATCCAAAAACACCCTCCCAGTTGACACATAAAATTAACCATCATTCTTTGTAAGCACTTTCTCTGCATTAAGTGATAGCAAATAATGCCAGACATAGGGTGTCTTTAATAAATGGTAAGCACTGTTATCAGCAACAACAGGATTATTATAATTAGCACCTTTTGATCTTTCTGTCTGGGCTCTGAGAAAGTACCTCTCTTCTCTAAATTTATCTCTCCTCTCCTATGAATTAGACCCAGTGCTTTCTCTGAATTATGGAGGTCACACTCCTACAAACGCCCCTTCCCAATTCCACATCTGTAGGCTTTCTTTGCCATTGACTTTTATCCCTAGCTTTTAAATTTACAGGCATATGTCAGTTAACAATGGGAATGCGTTCTGGGTAATATGTCCTTAGGCATTTTTATCATTGTGAGAATACTATAGAGTATACCTACACAAACCTAGATGTCGTATAGCCTACTACACACCTAGGCAATATGACAGAGCCTTTTGCTTCTAGGCTACAAACCTGTACTGAATACTGCAGGCAGTTGTAACACAGTGGTATTTGCATATCCAAACGTGTCTAAACACAAAAAAGATGCACTAAAAATACTATGTAATGATCTCGTGGGACCACCGTTGTATATGCAGTCTGTTGTAGACTGAAATGTCATGCAGTGCATGACTGTACCTTATATACTAAAAGTATCACCTTTGTTCGTTTGTCCCCTTGTGTGCATCGTCCTAATGTGGAATTTCTCTGTTGCTTAGGGCCAGCATATTAGTTTGCTAGGGCTACCATAAAAAAATACCACAAGTTTGGTGGCTTAAATAACAATAATTTATTATCTTACAGTTTTGGAGACTAGAAGTACAAGATCAAGGTGTTGGCAGGTTTAATTTCTTCTAAGGGCCATGAGAAAGAGTCTATTCCATGTCTTTCCCCTACCTTCTGGTGGTTTGCTAGAAATCCTTGGCATTCTTTGACTTGCAGAGGCATCACCCTGATCTCTGTTTTTATCTTCACATGGCGTTCTCCCTGTGTGCCTGTCTCTGAGTCCAGACTTCTTTACTATTAATATAAGGACACCAGTCGTATTGGATTAGGGTCCACTCTAGTGACGTCATTGGAATGTTATTACCTCTGTAAAGATCCTATCTCTAAATAAGGTTACATCCTTAGGTGCTGGGGCTTAGGACTCAAACATACCTTTTTTGGGGGAAACACAGTTCAACCTATAACAATCAATAACAGTCTTTAGGAGCAGAATGAGATATGGAAGTAATTTGAAACCATAAAATATATACATGTAGGGAGTTAATCTGTGAAACTTTTTGAAAGCCATATGTACCTCATGTATAGTGGTCCATAAATAGCATGGAGACATTGCAGAGGATGTTAAGGGATATGATACAGGAACAATCCAAGAGGGTTATAAGAAAAAGGACCTTTTGCTCTTGAGAGGACTGAAGAATGACTTTCCATTTATGAAATTTTGGTACATGTCCACTAAAAATAGGATGAAGGCCAAATATTAGGAAGAATATTTTGATAATGGAGAAGGTTGCATATAAAAACATTTTATTGAGGAGAATTAAATAATGTTGGCTGGAAGTTTTAGGATGATCATCTTTAGGACTCAGAGAAAGAGAAGAAACATTATTAAAGAATGGTCCCTGAACAAGTATAGACACCCTCACATATGCATTGCATTTACTATAGAATTGAAAAATGTTCTAACCTTTTTTTTTTTTTTTTTTGGCTTTTAATATATTTGACTAGGAGTAAAGGCTAAGCAACACCTATTTGCAATCAGTGTCCTCATGTGGGCTCTAAACATATCATATTTGTGTAATTAATTAATTGACATTAATTTGTTCAATTTCTGCTCTGTCCCAGGCACTGAACAACATGATGGAGATAAAAGATAAATATTACACTTACATTGTCCTCAAGAAGTTAGTCTTCTGAGGGAAAGATATTAGCAAACAAATTGTAATGTCAATTATGTGCCATGTTCCATGCTAGGCACAGGGGATACAATAGTTTTAAAAAAACAAGATCTATGAAGTGTTTCTTCTTGTGGACCTTACAGTCTAGGGTGTTTGGAAGTATGGGGGATTGGCAGACAAGTAAATACACATTTTGTGGTAAAGGCTCAGGTGGAAGAAGTACAGGATAGAATAGAGCACACGACGGGGAATTAACCTAGACTTCAGAGAGGCTCACACATACATAATTTATGTGTGACTATTTCAGTGCATTTGAGGTTTCTTGGAAATAGAGGCTAGGTTTTATTTTAAGGAAGTTATCATTTTTTTTTTTTTTTTTAGTGTGATGTGGCTGAGCCAAAGATGCCATGTCCAGTGATGGTAATAGGAGAATCTTTTTAAAAATTAAGAGCCACCTAATGAATCAATAGTTCCATTCAGTGGGAGCTCCTGCAGAGTTAAAAGAAGAGAATCTGGCGCAACATTTCCTTTAAAGTTCATTTTCCTAGAGTGTGAATGGAAGCAAGAGATTATAACATTTTGAGATCAAAAAAAATTCTGAAATGCCTATAAAAATTATTATCTCCAAATTATCATGATTTGTGCTTTTAATGACCTGATTGCAAAGATGAACATTTTGAATTATTAAATTGCTTATTAGGATTGGTTAATGAATCAATTATCTTTTACTGTGTGTTTTGCTATTGGAAAAAAATATCAAATTAAGTGTTTTGCAGACCTTTACTTAGGTATATGTTGCTTTTATGAAAAAAAAAAGACGTAAATATTAAGTAAAAGGGATTTAAAGCAAGGTTTTAGCAGTAGAGTCTTATTGATTCCTTGGTAAACCTTGAACCAATTGTCTATATTCTCTGCCTGTGTCTTGCTCCTTGCTTCTGTAATTCACTGTGGGAATGGGGGATTGTTAATCCGGGGGTGCTGTCCAATCCTGCCTCTCTCAAGTTTTGCTATTGGTCTCCCTCCCAGTGATAGTAAAGCTTCAAGAAAATGAAAGTAGTGTAAGTATTGGTCCTCAAACTCAAGAACAGGATGAAACTTAAATCTTGAGTCATACAATTGTGTCTACATACATTCCCTTGCTCCCCAAAAGGAGAAGTAAAGAAGATGCTAACTTTAATTTGCAGTACTTAGCAATTTGTTTTCTTGAGGGTTAAGTAATAACAGTGGAAGAAAAAAAGGGTTAAAATGGCACCAAGAACCCAATTCCATGTTTAGTTTGAAAGTGGGAAATCAGCTATCACTGAGAAGTCTGAATCCAATGCCATGATGTTCTTTGAATCCTTCTGAGGAATAATCATGCATAGCCATAACATAACTGTATAACAGAGCAGAGAATATAAACAAATGAAGGTGAAGGGATGATTAAGACAGATGAGAAAAATTCCAGAATTGACTGATCATTTTTGTCTGCTTAGATGATTTCAGGCAGAATCCTGGAGACCAACTTTATCACAATTGAATTTTAAAAATCATCAGCTTTGCCGTTGTGATGCAGCATCAGTTTCAGTATTATCCTTGGAGTATTAATTCTTAATCATCTTCATCTTTGAACATTTTTGAGGTCACTTCTAGTCTCTATTTCACCAGTGAAGAAACAAATAAAAGTCCCCAAACTCTATTGGGTGGAATTACACAGTATTTTTTAAATTATTATTTTGGGAAAAGTCGATTCAAGGCAGTAACTTGCAAGCAAGTGTTAGAAAGGATTTAATAAATAGTAATTTTTCTGTACACATAGTGAGAGGTCATTAAATCATTTGGTTGTTGAAAGTCATAAGGAAGTCTAGCATGCGCTTTGCCTGTAGTGGTTCATGCCAGGCAGGTTCCTGACTCTACAGCCCAGAGCTTATCAGAGGATTTATGTCCCCAGAGAGAAATGCCACCTCCACCTTTCAATACACACTTTAGCCGAGAAAAATCAAGTACTGTAATTCCAAATCTTGAGTTAATTCCAGAATGACAACCATGGCTCGGAAAAATATGGGTATTTCTCTGTCAAAGGGCAGAGAAACCTAGTAGAGAGTGTTTACTTTGGGTCCTAGTGATGGTATCTGAACAAGCTAGGTGAACAAAGAGCCTCAATAAGGGATTTTGAGGTCTAGAAAAAAAAGAGGAAATACCAAATAAATGGAATAATTATAAAACAAATACCGGCAAAGTTAAATCAATATATCATGTGGTAGATATCCTTATATCACTCATGAGATGTCTATTTTGTTTCTATATTAGGCAGAAGGGAGGTGGAACTTGTTTTCCTTTTTCCCTCTCAGCTAGGAATGGACATGCTTAAAACTGTTTCTCTGCTTCTGTTCTCTAAAATGTGATTGTCTAACAGTAACAGTGATGACGTTTTGACAGTTGCACAAGTTTCTTTATTTAAACTTTTAAAAATGCCAGCCAGTAACCCAGTGGCATTTCTACCATCAAATCTTAAGGCCAATTCATTTCCCCTCTTCCTTATTTTTTTGGTTTCAAATATATTTTTATTGCCAATGGAAATAAAAATCCTAAATTAGAGAGCAATGGTATCCCTTGTCCTGTGAATAAAGAGCTCCTAAATGTGAACTTATACAGGATGCAGCAATTTATAGGGTAGTTAATCATTCTTCTTTCTAGCCAGTTGTTCCAGCTACAGTTTTATGGCTCTTGTTAGTGGCTTCATTCCCAGATAGAATAAAAATCAAACCAAAATCATGGAAAGGCACTCTGAGGATGCTTCTCTAAAGTAGATGGGCATCATCTATAAATCACAATGCTTTGTTTCTCCTGTTATCTTTCAAGATGGGTGGGGATTTTTTTTTGTTTTTGTTTTGTTTTGTTTTTTGTAGCATTGCTTATTATTGCTTCTCAAGTGCTTAAGTCTTTGAAATCCAAGTCATGTGAGTGAGTTAGATACAGCTGTTGGAAATGGCCTTTCAACGCCAATGGTACACATTCCTTGGTTTCTTTACAATACTATTGCTCTTACAACTTTTTATCTGAAGTCATAAATTCATAGTTGTCCCAAAAGTTAAGTTCCTTGCTTCTAGAGGACAGAAAATAGACAATTTACACAACTCATGGTGCATGTCACCAGTCCTTAGATCTTCTCATGAGCTATGCATGAAATCTTAACTCGCTTGCTGTAGCCACCAGCCATTAACATATTTGAAAGACCTTAGTGTATCAAAGTCACTATAATGAAAATTTTGATTTCACCCATTCTAGGAGTGAAAAATCAAATGTTTAATAAAACTTTCTAAAATTAACACTGACAGTTGATTTCTGTATGCTGTTGTTCTTAATAATAACTTTATTGGATATAATTCATATTCAAAACAACTTATCCATTTAAAGCATACAATTCAATGATTTTTTTTTAGTATATTCAAAGAGTTGTCCATCACCATAACCAATTTTAGAACACTTTCATCACTGCAGAAAGAAACTCCATTCCTATTAGCAGTCATTCCTTATTCCAAATCCCCCTGCTCGCCCTAGACAACTACAAATGTACTTTGCATCTCTATAGATTTGCCTATTCTGGAAATTTTATGTAAATAGAACAAAGTGTTCTTTTGTGACTGGCTTATTTCACTTAGCATATTTTTTTTTAAAAGATTCATCCCTGTTGTAGCATGTATCGGTGCATCATTCTTTTCTATTTTTTTTAGAGACAGGGCCTTGCTCTGTTGCCCAGGTTGGAATATGCAGTGGCATGATCATGGGTCACTGTAGCCTTGAAGTCATGGGCTAAAGCGATCTTCCCACCTCAGTCTCCTGAGTAGCTGAGACTACAGGCATGCACCACCATGACTGGCTAATTTATAATTTTTTGTAGAGACAGGGTCTTGCTATGTTGTCCAGGCTGGTCTCAAACTGCAGGGCTCAAGTGGTCCTTCTGCCACAGCATCCTAAAGTGCTGGGATTACAGGTGTAAGCCACAGCACCTGGCTTGCATCATTCTTTTTATTGTTGAATAATATTCCATTTGTAAGAATATGTATTTTATTTATCCTTTCCCCAGTTGATAGATATTTCGAGTGTTCCTAATTCTTGTCTATTATAAATAATGCTGCTATGAACATTTGTGTACAAGTTTTTGTGCAGACATACATTTTCCTTTCTTTTGGCCATATACTTATGAGTGTAATTGGTGGGCCATATAGTAACTTTATGTTTAATCTTTTGAGGATTTTTCAAACTGTTTTCCAAAGTGGCTGCATCATTTTAAATTCCTTCCATCATTGTGTGAGGGTTTCAATTTCTCCACATATTTGCAACACTTACTATTATCTACATTTTAAAATTACAGCCATTCTACTGAGTATGAAGTGGTATTTCACTGTGTTTTATTTTTTTTTCTTCGCCAATATTTGTGGATTTTCTTTCCATTTTCTTGATGATGTCCTTCAAAGCACAAAAGTATTTAATTTTGATAATTTCCAATTTATCTGTTTTTTGTTATTGCTGCTTGTGCTTCTAGTGTTGTAGCTAAGTGTATGGTACTTTAAAAAGTAGTTGTAATATGGCAAATTGGATATATGTGTAGGCTTTGGTGTCACAATCCTAATTTTAAATTCTAACTCTGCCCTTGACAAATTAATTAAACTTCCTTAGCCTCAGTTTCTCAACTGTAAGATGGAGATATTACCAAGACCTACCTCTTGAATTGTTGTGGGGATCAGGTGAAATAATGTATGTGAAATATTTAGAATTATGCAGGTCTGTGGTAATGACTACTAATGTTAGCTATCATTATTGTTATAATCCCAATAATATATTTTGATGCTTTGAAGATTAAACCAAAGCCAAGCAGTTGATATGAAGAAGCGTGTAATAATGTACAGACACAATGCTTTATAGACAACATTGAATTTGGCTCTCATGAACTTCAGGAATAGTGGTCATGGTAGTTATTACCTCCAGCAGGAACTGTAGCTGAGAGATCTTCAGAGCTTTTTCCAAGGCTGTATCACTGGGAAATAATAGAGACAAGGTTACAAGCTAGGGCTCTGTTTTCTTCTTAATATCTTTCAGGTTTTTCAGTAACAGATAGGTAGTAGGCATCAGGTGACAGGGGATTCGTATTCTTCAAGGTGAAATATTACCTTGTTGAGAAAGAAACCATGTGTGAGACAACCATGTTGACAAAGAAAAAGTGATTTTATAGAAAATTAATATAGATAGTGAGCATTATATGAAAATCATGGAGTTAGAACATATTTGGCCAGAAAATTTACATTAGTAGTTACCCATGGCAATTAATGCTTTATAATTACATGTACCTTTTCTTTTTTTTTTTTTTAATTATACTTTAAGTTCTAGGGTACATGTGCATAACGTGCAGGTTTGTTACATATGTATACTTGTGCCATGTTGGTGTGCTGCATCAACTCGTCAGCACCCATCAACTCGTCATTTACATCAGGTATAACTCCCAATGCAATCCCTCCCACCTCCCCCTCCCCGTGATAGGCCCCGGTGTGTGATGTTCCCCTTCCCGAGTCCAAGTGATCTCATTGTTCAGTTCCCACCTATGAGTGAGAACATGCGGTGTTTGGTTTTCTGTTCTTGCGATAGTTTGCTGAGAATGATGGTTTCCAGCTGCAGCCATGTCCCTACAAAGGACATAAACTCATCCTTTATTATGGCTGCATAGTATTCCATGGTGTATGTGTGCCACATTTTCTTAATCCAATCTGTCACTGATGGACATTTGGGTTGATTCCAAGTCTTTGCTATTGTGAATGGTGCCGCAATAAACATACGTGTGCATGTGTCTTTATAGCAGCATGATTTATAATCCTTTGGGTATATACCCAGTAATGGGATGGCTGGGTCATATGGTACTTCTAGTTCTAGATCCTTTAGGAATCGCCATACTGTTTTCCATAATGGTTGAACTAGTTTACAATCTCACCAACAGTGTAAAAGTGTTCCTATTTCTCCACATCCTGTCCAGCACCTGTTGTTTCCTGACTTTTTAATGATTGCCATTCTAACTGGTGTGAGATGGTATCTCATTGTGGTTTTGATTTGCATTTCTCTGATGGCCGGTGATGATGAGCATTTTTTCATGTGTCTGTTGGCTGTATGAATGTCCTCTTTTGAGAAATGTCTGTTCATATCCTTTGCCCACTTTTTGATGGGGTTGTTTGTTTTTTTCTTGTAAATTTGTTTGAGTTCTTTGTAGGTTCTGGATATTAGCCCTTTGTCTGATGAGTAGATTGCAAAAATTTTCTCCCATTCTGTAGGTTGCCTGTTCACTCTGATGGTAGTTTCTTTTGCTGTGCAGAAGCTCTTTAGTTTAATGAGATCCCATTTGTCAATTTTGGGTTTTGTTGCCATTGCTTTTGGTGTTTTAGACATGAAGTCCTTGCCCATGCCTATGGCCTGAATGGTATTATCTAGGTTTTCTTCTAGGGTTTTTATGGTATTAGGTCTAACATTTACATCTCTAATCCATCTTGAATTAATTTTCGTATAAGGAGTAAAGAAAGGATCCAGTTTCAGCTTTCTACTTATGGCTAGCCAATTTTCCCAGCACCGTTTATTAAATAGGGAATCCTTTCCCCATTTCTTGTTTTTCACACATTTGTCAAAGATCAGATGGCTGTAAATGTGTGGTATTATTTCTGAGGACTCTGTTCTGTTCCATTGGTCTATATCTCTGTTTTGGTACCAGTACCATGCTGTTTTGGTTACTGTAGCCTTGTAGTATTGAAGTCAGGTAGCGTGATGCCTCCAGCTTTGTTCTTTTGACTTAGGATTGTCTTGGCAATGCGGGCTCTTTTTTGGTTCCATATGAACTTTAAAGCAGTTTTTTCCAATTCTGTGAAGAAACTTATTGGTAGCTTGATGGGGATGGCATTGAATCTATAAATTACCTTGGGCAGTATGGCCATTTTCATGATATTGATTCTTCCTATCCATGAGCATGGTATATTCTTCCATTTGTTTATGTCCTCTTTTATTTCACTGAGCAGTGGTTTGTAGTTCTCCTTGAAGAGGTCCTTTACATCCGTTGTCAGTTGGATTCCTAGGTATTTTATTCTCTTTGAAGCAATTGTGAATGGAAGTTCATTCATGATTTGGCTCTCTGTCTGTTACTGGTGTATAAGAATGCTTGTGATTTTTGCACATTAATTTTGTATCCTGAGACTTTGCTGAAGTTTGATTTTGCTTAAGGAGATTTTGGGCTGAGACAATGGGGTTTTCTAAATATACAATCATGTCATCTGCAAACAGGGACAATTTGACTTCTTCTTTTCCTAACTGAATACCCTTTATTTCTTTCTCTTGCCTGATTGCCCTAGCCAGAACTTCCAAAACTATGTTGAATAGGAGTGGTGAGAGAGGGCATCCCTGTCTTGTGCCAGTTTTCAAAGGGAATGCCTCTAGGTTTTGTCCATTCAGTATGATATTGGCTGTGGGTTTGTCATAAATAGCTCTTATTATTTTGAGATACGTTCCATCAATACCGAATTTATTGAGAGTTTTTAGCATGAAGGGCTGTTGAGTTTTGTCAAAGGCCTTTTCTGCATCTATTGAGATAGTCATGTGGTTTTTGTCTTTGGTTCTGTTTATATGCTGGATTACATTTATTGATTTGCGTATGTTGAACCAGCCTTGCATCCTAGGGATGAAGCCCACTTGATCATGGTGGGTAAGCTTTTTGATGTGCTGCTGGATCCGGTTTGCCAGTATTTTATTGAGGATTTTTGCATTGATGTTCATCAGGGATATTGGTCTAAAATTCTCTTTTTTTGTTATGTCTCTGCCAGGCTTTGGTATCAGGATGATGCTGGCCTCATAAAATGAGTTAGGGAGGATTCCCTCTTTTTCTGTTGTTTGGAATAGTTTCAGAAGGAATGGTATCAGCTCCTCCTTGTACCTCTGGTAGAATTCAGCTGTGAATCCATCTGGTCCTGGACTTTTTTTGGTTGGTAGGCTATTAATTATTGCCTCAATTTCAGAGCCTGCTATTGGTCTATTCAGGGATTCAGCTTCTTCCTGGTTTAGTCTTAGGATAGTGTAAGTGTCCAGGAAATTATCCATTTCTTCTAGATTTTCTAGTTTATTTGCGTAGAGGTGTTTATAGTATTCTCTGATGGTAGTTTGTATTTCTGTGGGGTCGGTGGTGATATCCTCTTTATCATTTTTTATTGCATCTATTTGATTCTTCTCTCTTTTCTTCTTTATTAGTCTTGCTAGCAGTCTATCAATTTTGTTGATCTTTTCAAAAAACCAACTCCTGGATTCATTGATTTTTTGGAGGGTTTTTTGTGTCTCTATCTCCTTCAGTTCTGCTCTGATCTTAGTTATTTCTTGCCTTCTGCTAGCTTTTGAATGTGTTTGCTCTTGCTTCTCTAGTTCTTTTAATTGTGATGTTAGGGTGTCAATTTTAGATCTTTCCTGCTTTCTCTTGTGGGCATTTAGTGCTATAAATTTCCCTCTACACACTGCTTTAAATGTGTCCCAGAGATTCTGGTATGTTGTATCTTTGTTCTCATTGGTTTCAAAGAACATCTTTATTTCTCCCTTCATTTCGTTGTGTACCCAGTAGTCATTCAGGAGCAGGTTATTCAGTTTCCATGTAGTTGAGCAGTTTTGATTCAGGTTCTTAGTCCTGAGTTCTAGTTTGATTGCACTGTGGTCTGAGAGACAGTTTGTTATAATTTCTGTTCTTGTACATTTGCTGAGGAGTGCTTTACTTCCAATTATGTGGTCAATTTTGGAATAAGTGTGATGGGGTGCTGAGAAGAATGTATATTCTGTTGATTTGGGGTGGAGAGTTCTGTAGATGTCTATTAGGTCTGCTTGCTGCAGAGATGAGTTCAATTCCTGGATATCCTTGTTAACTTTCTGTCTCGTTGATCTGTCTAATGTTGACAGTAGGGTGTTGAAGTCTCCCATTATTATTGTATGGGAGTCTAAGTCTCTTTGTAAGTCTCTAAGGACTTGCTTTATGAATCTGGGTGCTACTGTATTGGGTGCATATATGTTTAGGATAGTGAGCTCTTCCTGTTGAATTGATCCCTTTACCATTATGTAATGGCCTTCTTTGTCTCTTTTGATCTTTGATGGTTTAAAGTCTGTTTTATCAGAGACTAGGATTGCAACCCCTGCTTTTTTTTGTTCTCCATTTGCTTGGTAGATCTTCCTCCATCCCTTTATTTTGAGCCTATGTATGTCTCTGCATGTGAGATGGGTCTCCTGAATACAGCAGACTGATGGATCTTGACTCTTTATCCAGTTTGCCAGTCTGTGTCTTTTAATTGGAGCATTTAGTCCATTTACATTCAAGGTTAATATTGTTATGTGTTAACTTGGTCCTGCCATTATGATATTAACTGGTTATTTTGCTCATTAGTTGATGCAGTTTCTTCCTAGCATCGATGGTCTTTACATTTTGGCATGTTTTTGCAATGGCTGGTACCAGTTGTTCCTTTCCATGTTTAGTGCTTCCTTCAGGGTCTCTTGTAAGGCAGGCCTGGTGGTGACAAAATCTCTAAGCATTTGCTTATCTGTAAAGGATTTTATTTCTCCTTCACTTATGAAACTTAGTTTGGCTGGATATGAAATTCTGGGTTTAAAATTCTTTTCTTTAAGAATGTTGAATATTGGCCCCCACTCTCTTCTGGCTTGTAGAGTTTCTGTTGAGAGATCTGCTGTTAGTCTGATGGGCTTCCCTTTGTGGGTAACCCGACCTTTCTCTCTGGCTGCCCTTAAGATTTTTTCCTTCATTTCAACTTTGGTGAATCTGGCAATTATGTGTCTTGGAGTTGCTCTTCTCGAGGAGTATCTTTGTGGCGTTCTCTGTATTTCCTGAATTTGAATGTTGGCCTGCCCTACAAGGTTGGGGAAGTTCTCCTGGATGATATCCTGCAGAGTGTTTTCCAACTTGGTTCCATTTTCCCCCTCACTTTCAGGCACCCCAATCAGATGTAGATTTGGTCTTTTTACATAATCCCATACCTCTTGCAGGCTTTGTTCATTTCTTTTTCTTCTTTTTTCTTTAGATTTCTCTTCTTGCTTCATTTCATTCATTTGATCCTCAATCACTGATACTCTTTCTTCCAGGTGATCGAGTTGGTTACTGAAGCTTGTGCATTTGTCACGTATTTCTCATGTCATTGTTTTCATCTCTGTCCGTTCGTTTATGGCCTTCTCTGCATTAATTATTCTGGTTATCAATTCTTCCACTCTTTTTTCAAGCTTTTTAGTTTCTTTGGGCTGGGTACGTAATTCCTCCTTTAGCTCTGAGAAGTTTGATGGACTGAAGCCTTCTTCTCTCATCTCGTCAAAGTCATTCTCCGTCCAGCTTTGATCCGTTGCTGGCGATGAGCTGCGTTCCTTTGGAGGGGGAGATGTGCTCTTATTTTTTGAATTTCCAGCTTTTCTGCCCTGCTTTTTCCCCATCTTCGTGGTTTTATCTGCCTCTGGTCTTTGATGATGGTGATGTACTGATGGGGTTTTGGTGTGGGTGTCCTTCCTGTCTGTTATTTTTCCTTCTAACAGTCAGGACCCTCAGCTGTAGGTCTGTTGGAGATTGCTTGAGGTCCACTCCAGACGCTGTTTGCCTGGGTGTCAGCAGCAGAGGCTGCAGAAGATAGAATACTGCTGAACAGTGAGTGTACCTGTCTGATTCTTGCTTTGGAAGCTTCCTCTCAGGGGTGTACTCCACCGTGTGAGGTGTGGGGTGTTGGTCTGCCCCTAGTGGAGGATGTCTCCCAGTTAGGCTACTCAGGGGTCAGGGACCCACTTGAGCAGGCAGTCTGTCCGTTCTCAGATTTCAACCTCCGTGTTGGGAGATCCACCGCTCTCTTCAAAGCTGTCAGACAGAGTTGCTTGCGTCTGCAGAGGTTTCTGCTGCTTTTTTGTTGTTGTTGTTTAGCTGTGCCCTGTCCCCGGAGGTGGAGTCTACAGAGACTGGCAGGCCTCCTTGAACTGCTGTGAGCTCCACCCAGTTTGATCTTCCCAGGGCTTTGTTTACCTACTTAAGACTCAGCAATGGCGGGCGTCCCTTCCCCAGCCTCGCTGCTGCCTTGCCGTTAGATCGCAGACAGCTTTGCTAGCAATGAGGAAGGCTCCGTGGGCGTGGGACCCTCCTGGCCAGGTGTGGGATATAATCTCCTGGTGTGCCCGTTTGCTTAATGTGCAGTATTGGGGTGGGAGTTACCAGATTTTCCAGGTTTTGTGTGTCTCTGTTCCCCTGGCTAGGAAAAGAGATTCCCTTCCCGCTTGCGCTTCCCAGGTGAGGCGATGCCTCGCCCTGCTTCAGCTCTCGCTGGTCGGGCTGCAATAGCTGACCAGCACTAATTGTCCAGCACTCCCCAGTGAGATGAACCCAGTACCTCAGTTGATAATGCAGAAATCACCTATCTTCTGTGTCGCCCGCGCTGGGAGCTGGAGACTGGAGCTGTTCCTATTCGGCCATCTTTCTCCGCTCCCCCCTTTTCTTTAATAAAAAAGAATTATTTCCTTCCAAAATTACGCATGCTATTGTTAAACATTAGAGAATATAAAGAAACAAAAAAGAAAATATCTTTTTTGATATTTTCTTAATATTCTTCTGTTCCTAATAATGTTTATATTTTAGAAGCATCTCATGAAATGGGTAGATCAATTTTCTATTTAATGTTTGAATTCATTAGACATGAAGTTAGCAAATTAATTTCCATTAAGGTGCCTATATGGTTGTAAATCCTGGATCTCCAGAAGATTTTTCAGTATTGGTTTGTAGTCTTTTGTTTAGCAGCAAATAATTAGTTCTCCAGAGGTTCTGAAATTAATTGAGAGGAGAAGACAGCAGGAGCAAGTGAAAGGCAGAGCCAAGTTTATTGCTGTTTGGTTATTCCAGGTGTGTCTGCTTTGTCTCATGAAACACCTGGATGATCATTGGTTTCTAGTGGAAGAAATGCTGAAGTAAAAATCCTGACTGTGCATTTAAAAATTCTAGGTTTAATAAACTCAGAGTTTTTCAAAGGGAAGGGTGGCTGGAGTTTTGCACTAACTAATATTTCATAAAGTGTCTAAGTATATATGTCTGGGGTTTTTTTGTTTGTTTGTTTGTTTGTTTGTTTTGTATTTCTAAGACTGGCCTGAGGTGGGCGTGGAGAATTCCTTGATGGGACATAATTTTCATTCAACTTTATTGATTTAACCTCACAAAATAAAATATATCCTTAAGATGACTCTGTGGCCATTGTTGGGCAGCATAAGCATAATGGATTTTAATTATCATAATTTACCTTAAACCCAATTTCTATTTCAGGATATAAATAGAGGTTTATTCTAGTGAATCTTCCAGGAACTACTAAATGATACTAATAATTATGGATGGTGAACTTAAGTCTTTATATTACTGAATTTGTTTGGTTTGATGATGCTAGGCTATGGCATTCTTGCTAATCAAAACTATGTGTCATGGTGTAACATAACTTATTAAAATGGGCACAGATAACATAGGAAGCTTTTTATAAAAGCAGCTCACAAATTGTGTTATTTGAAATGAACTGGCCATTTATGGGAATGGTCACTGGGTTGTAGATATGGATCAAAAGAGTTATGTTTATATTTTGTAAAATACCTTGAGATTTATTTTTAAATTTCTTGAAAATGCCTTTTTTTGTATGGCATTGACAGTGAAATTCTGCTGATTTGTAAATATAGTATCATATTTTAATAATTTCAAACATATTGGAAATGCAGAATTTATTAATAGTGGGAGCACATTTTCCTTTTTACTAAATGTTCTACAGGTTCTTTTCTTTCCATCCACACACGGTGCCATTACCCTCATTCTAAGCCTTTCAAACATCTAGAAGTAAGTGATCTGCTGCACTTAGCTCTTTCCAGCTGAGCTGATTGTTAAATTTTCAGAAAATTTGTGAGCTAATTGTTAAACATGGCCATTATTAAAAATTAAATTATTTCAACTTATAATTAAATAAATTATATTAAAACAAAAGTATTAAAAACTCAAACATTGGCTGCCTAGGCGCAGTGGCTCACGCCTGTAATCCCAGCACTTTGGGAGACCAAGGCGGGTGGATCGCCTGAGGTCAGGGGTTCGAGACCAGCCTGACCAACATGGAGAAGCCCTGTCTCTACTAAAATTATAAAAAAATAGCCAGGTGTGGTGGTGCATGCCTGTAATCCCAGCTACTTGGGAGACTGAGGCAGCAGAATTCCTTGAACCCAGGAGGTGGAGGTTGTGGTGAGCCGAGATTGTGCCATTGCACTCCAGCTTGGGCAGTAAGAGTGAAACTCTGTCTCAAAAAAAAAAAAAAAGAGAAAAAAAAAGAAAAAGAAAAAAAGAAAAACCTCAGAGGTTATCACTTCCTAATTATTTTACATTTTACTAGTATCTATGCTATTAAGGTTATTTGCCTTCATTGTATTTGAAAGGTGGACTGTATTCTATTGTACTTTCATTGTACTATTCTAATATGCAACTGTGTATCCCTTCCCAACTCTGTGTTCAACGACTTTATATTTGGTTGCTTGAAAATGGTGATGATGAGCATATTTACATCATAGAAATTGGCAAATGCCATAAGTCAGTTTTTGTTTTTGTTTTCCGGAGAGGGGATTGTTAAATATTTGCCTGCATGCAACACCGCTACATGCAGTCTGCTATTTTTTGTTCTTCCTGCTTTCAGGCTCCTCTCCCAGCTGTCTGTCTAGCACAACCCAGCATACTAAATTTTCTTAAATAGGGAAAGCTGAACATGGTAAAAGAATGAATGAAGTCAGAAGAATGTGGAAAAATCTAGTCTTTGCCATTTAGTCCAGTTTAGCATCTCTAAGCTTCCATTTCTTTATCTGTAAAATTGGGCAATGATCCCTTTTTGTTCTACTCATTTAAGAAGATTTTCAGATGAAAACCACAACCTGCTCATGTTTATGAAGGCACTTTGGAAAGCGCTAAATACACAGTTTTTTATTAGTAGTAAACACTTACTTCACCTTTTCACTTCTTGACTTTAGTTTACAAGGACTCATAATCTAAATTATATCGTAAATTGCTGTCCCAGATTTTTTTACAGCCTAACTGCCACCTATATGTTCGACTTTCCTTCTGTTCTTTATGTTAGATACTGGGATGGTATGCACCAAGTGGGTGTGCCATCACTTTCTCAGACGATGCCCCCTGAAGACCCTGCATGATTATGGCACTCATTTTCCTTCTGTATTCAGACTGGCCTCAAGTATTTTCATTATTGCTCTCCAGGAAAAATTGCAAATGAATCAAACTGGGCAATGAAGACTAAACCTAATTATCGCTCTTTGTTAAAGACAGCTCTTGTTAAAATGCAGATATTGCAAATTAATGGAAAAAATATGCCATAGTAAACCATAATCACTCATTAATAGCTTAGTAAGGAATAAATGATGAAGTTACTTAACCTTAGAGCCCTAATTCAGTTAAGTTTTAATGAAGGACAAGTTGTAGAGATATCAGGAACCCAGGGCAGGCACCTACTAAAGAAGTTCCAGACCAAGGAAGTATAAAGAAGGACCTGGACCCTTAGGGTGGGAGCAATGAGGTTGGACATGAGGGCCACCTGCAAGGTTTTGCCCCAGAACAGTGTCAAAATGTTTGCATTTGGCATAGCCCTTTCTCTTTGTTCTGAATGGCTTTGCTAGAATATTTTTTCTTTTATGAATTTATCTTGCTTCTCAGATATTGCTACAGCACTCCCTTTTGATTTTTAGTGCTTTTGATACATTACCAAATAAGGTCTGAATGACACCAAATTTTAGAATTCTCCAGAGAAAAGAAAGATGCTGAGGGAAAAAGCATAGGTTTTGGACTCACTAAATCCCAGTTCAATTCCTTTCTTTAATAAATACACAAAATTTTACCTGAGAAAGCTGTCATGCTCTCAAATTTTATTTAGAAATTTCTCTTTGTACATGATTGATTTCACAATCCCTCTTCTGCCTCCTCTTCCACTTTCTTCTTTCTAGATTTTCCTATCTTTATGAAGATTATTCTGCCTTATCCTCAATAGTTAGAAACAATGCTTTTGAAAATCACTAGAGTATCCTGCATAGTGATTTCCCATGCCAACTTTACTCATTTCCATTATAAATTATTATTTATTGATGCCTAGAGGGCAGATGAGTGTAGCTGCTATGGAGTGACGAGACAAAACATAAGAAAGTTATGATCCTACCCTCAAGTAATGATTCAGACATGATAATTAAGTCAACAAATTGATAGAAACTAGTCACTAACTCTCTGGCTATAGTCAGTTCCTTCAACGAATAGCTCATTAGTGAGTATGCTGTGCTACAGTAACAAAATTATATAAGGCTTTTGATTAAGTTTTGATTAAGTGCCTGTCTTATTCAGAGTTCATTTTATATTTGAAATGGAAGAGGCTGGACTTCAGCAATTTGGTATAAACTGCTAGTATATGATTATTTGGGGGCAGTTTTTTTTTTTAAAGAATAATTTAAATATGGAATGTTTAGCAGTTTGCTTTTTTCCCCTGAGAAAAACCATACCATTATTCCCAATCCCTTTGACAAAGTGTCAGTCATGTTAGTTCAGAGATATTGATGTTTTATACAGGTGTACCCTGTAAGAGATGAAGCCTGATATTTACAGAAATTGACTTATTTTATTCTCATAATTACGTGTACATAATTTTTCACATGCCAGAAAATTTGAATGGTATCAGATTCTAAATCTGTATTGGAGACCAAATCAAGTGAATATCTCTTCCTCCTCTCTTTATTTTAGCTGGACCAGACCAATTTTGAGGAAAGGATACAGACAGCGCCTGGAATTGTCAGATATATACCAAATCCCTTCTGCTGATTCTGCTGACAATCTATCTGAAAAATTGGAAAGGTATATTCATGTACATTGTTTAGTTGAAGAGAAAAATTCATATTATTATTTAGAGAAAAGAAAGCAAGCATATTGAAACATATTGTAGGTTTAATTCTTATATTTAAAAATAGGAGCCATTACTGACTAATGCCTGCAATCCCAACTACTTGGGAGGACAAGATGAGAGGATTGCTTGAGACCAGGAGTTTGAGACCAGCCTGGGCAACACAGCAAGATCTTATCTCTACACAAAATAAAAAAGTTAGCTGGGAATGGTAGTGCATGCTTGTATTCCCAGCTACTCAGGAGGCTGAAGCAGGAGGATTACTTGAGCCCAGAAGTTTGAGGTGGTAGTGAGCTATGATTGTGCCACTGTACTCCTGCCTGGGTGACAGAACAAAACCCTCTCTCTCTCTAAAAAAAAAAAAAAAAAAAAAAAAAAAAGGAACGTCTCATTGACTGAAATCATTAAACAATAAAATTGTAAAAGAAAAATAATCAGTTTCCTGAGAAATGATTTTTTTTTTTTCCTGGAAAATTCGGTTTCAGATAATTTATCTCATTAGAGACCATGCGATGGATTTTGTGAAAACTAAAGTAACACCATTATGAAGTAAATTGTGTATATTTGCTTTCAAAAATCTTTATATTTGAATACAAATGTACTCCCTGGGAAGTCTTAAGCTAATGACTACTGGCTATCGAACAAATGTAAAGAATTGTATATTTTTGAGTACCTATTACATGCCAGGTAGAATATCTTCTCTCAGCCACTCTGAGTGGAAAGCATCATTATCCCCATTTTATAGAAAAGCAGACTGAGGCTCAGAGAGATGATATGCTTTGCCAGTTAATGAATGATAGAACCATGATTCCAGCTGAGGTCTGCATTGCCTTGCTCTCTAGGAATGGTAGTCCCCACCATAAAGAATTTCTCAATTTCCTTTCCAATCAAAAGGTTAGGGCCCTTTTGATTGCCAGTGACAGAAACCCAATTAACTAGCTTAAGTAAATAAAAAGGAGTGTATTGGCTCATGAAGCCCGAACTGTGTGAAGACCTAGGTAGAGAACTGGCCTTAGGAACTCAATGGGACCAAGGACTCAAATGCCACTTGGTGGCATTTGCCTTATGCTGGTTTTATTTTCTCAGACCGCACGGGCTTTCTACATAAAGTGGATCCTTGGTTAGAATTCTTCACTCCTATCTTTAAGGACCTTGAAAGAAGGAGCCCTTTGTCCTTGGCTAAATGTGAAAAACCCCAGAGACTCTTGAGTCACAATGCTTACCCCTTGGGCCACTGATAGTCTAGAATGAGCTAGGCTAAGTTGTGCCAATAGCACAGGCCTGATGCCAGATAAAAGGGAGAGTGAGTGGGGATAAAAGATAGGACATAGCTAATAAATTATTGCACCAAAGTAAAAACATTGAGTTGACTTGCAATTTGTTTCTTTTAATTAAATTCATTTCCTTTCTTTGGTATTTTGAAGGCAAAGTAAGATATTAAACTTTATTTTTATTGATTTTATTCAAAGAATTAAGCTAGTAGGAGTTGCAGATTCATACTTTTAAGATCAAGGGCCAGCTTCTATTAATGAACACTTGGTGTGTGCAAGTGCCATGAGGTAGGGATACTTTGTTTTGTTTTTTATTTTTTATTGGGTTTGATCTCTTTTGTTTATGATGTATCCCCAAGTGTCTAGAATACGACCTGGCATATGGTATATACTCAATAAGTATTTGTCGAATGAATCAATGATTGAAAGTGAAATGGCTAGCATTACACAGAAACCTGTAGCATTGCTGGAGAGATAAAATATAAAACATAATCCATTGCAGGTATATTGACAAGTTTAAAATAATATAATGGATATTGAATATCTAAGTTTTTGTTGTTGTTGTTGTTGTTGTTGAGACAGAGTCTCACTGTGTTGCCCAGGCTGGAGTACAATGGTGTGATTTCGGCTCACTGCAACCTCCACCTCCCAGGTTCAAGTGATTCTTCTGCCTCAGCCTCTTGAGTTGCTGGGTTTACAGGCACCTGCCACAACGCCTGGCTAATTTTTGTATGTTAGTAGAGGTGGGGTTTTGCCATGTTGGCCAGGCTGGTCTTGAACTCCTGACCTCAAGTGATCCACCCACCTCGGCCTCCCAAAATGCTGGGATTGTAGGTGTGAGACATGGTGCCTGGCTTTGAATATCTAAATTTTAATTGAATGGTGAGGAAATGATTAATCAGAGTAGGGCTGGGTTAACTGAAAAATATGTACTGCCGATACATTTGTATTTATGGCCAGATAGAGGACATGAATCTGAATTTGCAGAATTATCTGGCTTAACATTTTTTTCTCTTCAGTTTTCACTGTATCCCCCATGTTGATTCAATTTAAAAAATATACCTATTTTACTTCAATTCAACAATGCTGTGCCAGTACAAACCCATACGTTCTATTATTTTTGTTTTGTTTTTGTATCTCTTCACCCTGTTACTTCTTTTCTTATAAAATTGGTATTTGAAATTTATTGAAGTATTTTGGAAGAGTGACATACCATTTTTGGTACTTTGTACCTCTGCACCCTTGGGAAAGTGACCCTGGCTTCACATTTCATAACTGCCTTGTGACCATGGCCCTCAAGTGGTTGCCAGATGGCTGAAGAACATTAACCCATCTGGCTCCATTTTGTGACCATGGATTGAATCTTCTACATAACTGCAGTATGCAGATCACATATCCATTCCAAGATTGTAGTCAGGATATGAACTTTATAAGAATAAAACTTCTTCCCTTCTGATTTGGGCCTGGTATGTGGTGCTACTAGAACCACACCACCTACTCTTGGTGCTAACAATTTGTGGCACCAAGTTGTTCAAGTTTCATCCATTAAAGAAATTCCCCAACCTTGCCTTCTCCTCAGGTAACTACCCCATTCTCTTTTTTTTCCTTTCATAGCTAATATTCTCTGCTCTCCTGGTCTCTCTACTTTTCTTTCATTTATATCTCAGCTCCTGAAGTATGGTTTCCACCATGTTCCTAAAACTACATTGCCCAGGGTCACTAGAGACCTCTTATGAAATATAACGACACCTTTCTACATAACTTCGGTGTGGACCACTTTTTCACATTGAACCCATTTTGTTGGTTTATGTACACACCCCTTCCTTGGCTTTCCCATCTGATCCATTTCTCCTTTGATGGAGAAGGTGAGTCTGCTCCATATTTAGCTTCTTACTCTGAGTAACCAAATGTTATGGATGGGAGGTTAGCTCTGTTTGTGAGAGAAAGGTGGAGAAGAGTGTGGGGAGGTAAATAGATGGGAAAAGGTAATTAGGCTTTGTGGAAAGGCTCTCATTAGCGAGCTTCTGGGGGATGCTAAGATCCATGCTCACAGATTGCCAAGCTTGTCTTCAAATCTCAGCTGTATATTACTCCTTTATGCTTTTTGTTTATTTGTGTTGTTTGTTTTTGAGACAGTCTCGCTCTGTTGCCCAGGCTGGAGTGTAGTGGTGTGATCTCAGCTCACTGCAACCTCCACCTTCTGGGTTCAAGCAAATCTCCTCCCTCAGCCTCCCAAGTAGCTGGGACTACAGGCATGCACCACCATGCCTGGCTAATTTTTGTAGAGACAGGGTTTTACTATGTTGGCCAGGCTGGTCTTGAACTCCTGACCTCAAGGGATCTGCCCGCCTTGGCCTCCCAAAGTGTTGGGATTAGTGGCGTGAGCCACTGCCCCAGCCTATTACTCCTTTAGAGTGATTTAGAGCTAAGTTTATTTATGGTAACTTGATAGTAATGGGAATAACCATTGATGAAATGTAAAGCCTTTATGTAATTGTTTATGTAGTTCTTGCCTGTGGTTCATGAAATTTTTCATCTCTGTACAGTTTGAAAATTAAGATGATAATTTTTACAGATATTTTGTTCCTTTGTGAAGAGAAAAAAGGCTTTTATTAACAGAAATCAGTGGCAATAACTTAATAAATACAATCAACTGGTGTTCCTATAATATTTAAAAGAAAACAAAGTTTGCTAGATTTCAGCCAGTTTTCAGACTATTTAATGTCTATTCTTACTATAATAGAAAATATATAATTTGATCCTGTTCTCATTTTTCAAAGACTTTCACTCTAATAAATGATTTTAGTAGTTGAAAATGAAGTTTAATGATATTTTATGCCTCTACTTTTAAAAACAAAGTCTAACAGATTTTTCTCATGTTAAATCACAGAAAAAGCCACCTGACATTTTAACTTGTTTTTGATTTGTCAGTGAAATCTTGTAAAATCTGCCACAGTTCTAAACCGATAAAGATCAAGGTGTAAGGGAAAAATGTAGAATATTTATGTGTTTATTTTTTCTCCCTTGTTCTAAGCACAGCAATGACTATTTGTAAAAGCCTTACTTTATTTGTCCACCCTTTTCATTGTTCTTTAGAAGGCCAACACTTTTCTTTAACACATACAATGTGGCCTTTTCATGAAATCAATTCCCTGGACAGTGATACAAGGCAGAGCATTGAATTCTGCCAAATATCTGGCTGAGTGTTTGGTGCTGGAGGGTCTCCATGAGGTTTTGTCTCTATAAATCCTTGGGTTAATCTCCTTGGATATACTTGTGTGAATCAAACTATGTTAAGGGAAACAGGACAACTGAAATATTTGCACATGCAACTTATTGGTCCCACTTTTTATTCTTTTGCAGAGAATGGGATAGAGAGCTGGCTTCAAAGAAAAATCCCAAACTCATTAATGCCCTTCGGCGATGCTTTTTCTGGAGATTTATGTTCTATGGAATCTTGTTATATTTAGGGGTAAGAATCTCATTTGTACATTCATTATGTATCACATAACTATATTCATTTTTGTGATTATTAAAGGACTAGGAAATCTGGTTAATAGGTGTAAAAATATAAAGGATGAATCCAACTCCAAACACTAAGGAACCACCTAAAACTCTAGTGAGGATGAGTAAAAATCCTTTGGAACTAAAATGTCCTGGAACACAGGTGGCAATTTACACTCTCATTGGGCTCAGCAAAATAAATTGGTTGCTTAAAAATTATTTTCTGTTACGATTCCAAATCACATTATCTTACTGGTACATGAGGTTACTGGTGCCTTTATTTTGCTGTATTCAACAGGAGAATGTCAGGAGACAATGTCAGCAGAATCAGGTCAAATGCAGCTAATTATACATATGAATGTTTGTAATATTTTGAAGTCATCTGCATGCTGAATTGTTTCAAAGAAAAATACTAAAAATTTAAAGTATAGCAGCAAATTTCTCTTGCAATTTATTTTCTTAATATCTTACATCTGATCAGTGTGAAGAGCTGCACATCTGAAAATCCAGGCTTTGTGGTGTTTAAGTGCCTTGTATGTTCCCCAGCTGCTGTCCAATGTGACTCTGATTTATTATTTTCTACATCATGAAAGCATTATTTGAATCCTTGGTTGTAACCTATAAAAGGCGAAAGGTTCAAGACTTGTTTAATCTTCTTGTTAAGGCTGTGTACAATATTTGCTTTGGGGTGTTTACTTACCATATGAATTGCTTTGTGTTTATATTGGTCTTTATGCCTCAGGGAGTTAAGCAGTGCTACAGTGTCTCCCAAAGAATGCCATTTGTGTTACATTGCTTAAAAAGTTTCAGTTCATATACCTCCATGAAAAATGCACTTAAAACTTACCTTAACAAAAATAACTACACTTAGGTCCAGAATGTTCTCTAATGCTCTTGAGAATTTCCTAGAATAAATTTTTCTGACTTTTGAAATAATAGATCCATAATATATATTCTTATGGAAATCTGAAATCATGTGGGAAATTGGGGATAAAAAATATTTTATTAGCAAATTTAAATGAGGTAGATGGAGAATTAAATGTCTTTTAAGTTACCTTTGAGATGATTTTTCTCAATCACAGCACCACCCAGAGCTTTGAGAAACAATTTTATTCACAGCTTCTGATTCTATTTGATGTAATTTTTAGAAAATAAGTTTTGCTGGTTGTTTTGAATCAGGGTATGGAGTACAGTTCACTCTGATCCTATCATATACATCATGTAAGTATTTAAGATTTTCAATAAATGATTGTTGGATTGAAGTGAATGATATTTCAAGTAATTGTTATGTCATCGCCAAGATTTCAGTGAAACTCAAAATTTCTCCCTGTCGTGTTCTCCACTGCATGCTGCTTCTATCGATTAACATAAGCACTACTGAGTAGAAGCTAGAAGAGGGGTCTAATTAGAAGGCCCCTTTCTATTCTCTGCTTGGCTTGTAAAATAATTTATTTCTCTAGATCCCACCAACATAGTTTCATGTGAGCAAAAACCTAAATGTCAAAGTTTGTATGACACATGGACATGTCTATAGAATTTTTTTGGTCTGGTGTATGCCAAAAAATAAACATGATATAGAACAGTTTATATTTATTGAGTACCTCATCGGTTCCAGTTCAATATGAAGCTCTTTATGCAGATTATTTTATTTAATTTTCCTAGTAACTCCATGGAGCAAAAATTATCTCTAATTTATATAATAGGAAGTTGAGCATAAGGGAAATTAAGTAACTTTCCTAAACTTACATATATGGCAAATTTGAGAAATATCTGTTTCTTTAGCTCCAAAGCCTTTGACCCTTTCACCATATTAGATTTTGATTGCTATTAATATATGATTATAATTATAATGCTTGTACTTAGGTACTCAACAGAATGGTGACTCTAGTAACCAGCCTTGGTTCTGCTGAGCTTCCCTGCATCTTCTCAGGAGACACAGGCTACAGAGCTTGAAGGCTGAGGATTCTTCCAGGGTCACTTCAGGGGCAAATCTGAAGAAAGTTCACAACAGGTAGCAGGGCAGGAATCAATGAGATCTTCTCAGTTAGTTATACCCGGAGGAGGAACTGTATGAAATCCACCCAAGAACCAGTCATGCTAAGTGCCAAACCTATAGACAAAAATAAGGGATAGGAGAATGAAGTAGGTATGGAGAAAGATGAAATTGTTCTTAAACTTCTCAAGATTAAAAATATCCCAGCAAAGGAGATCTTAAAAGCCCTTCATGGTGTATTAGTTGTCCATGCACGGGGGTGAGTGGAGAGGTACTCCTGAGCCCAAGGCTACAGCTCTGGAACTAGCAGCACGTTTGAAGGGGAAAGCGTGTTTCCACCATCTCAGCTCCTACTGATAACCAATGGAATGTTGGTGAGTGAAGGATCCAGGGGAAAGAAGCAGCTGAAATGTGTATAGTGAGAAGGCAGAGAGAATAATATTTATATTGGGAATGGCACGAGTGTGATGAGGCTGCAGGTTTTTCACCCTTGTCATGGAGAAAAAGCCACGCTGACACCATGCAGTTTTAAATAGTGAAAAATTTGCAAATTGTTAGGTCTTAAATAATTTAGATAGCCATAGTGGCCATTTAGATTAGTGCAGTTTTTTTTCAGGGTATCTGATCTCTTGATTTAATTCTTTTCATCTCCTATAAAAATAAAAGAGGGGGAGAAAATTTAGCCATTATAGTATTTCTGTACATTTTCTCCATCCTTTTACATAACTTACACCAGTACCTTCCTATTTATAGTATTCTTTGTGGGTATTTCTTCTTTTCTTTCACTGAGCAAGGATAAATGAGCCAGGGATTCTTGAAACTGCTATAACACTTCTCTTAGAACTAGATGGTCATACTTTAAGAATGTCTACACATTCTTAGTCCCTCTAAACAATGACAGTTGTGGCATAAAAATATTTGGTTGGTTTCAGGACTGATAGAGAAAAGTACTATAAAATTTGCTGTTAACTGTGAAAGGTTAAAAAAAAGGAAATGCCATCATGAAGGAGCTAATCTTTCTGAAGTACTGCTGTAATTTTAAATATGATTAGCTATGACTTCTCACCATTAACTATGCAGTTGTTTTTTCTTCATCTGACTTAGCAGCCAGATAGATGCAACATTGTCTTTAACATTTAAGACTCCCAGCAAGGCCGGGCACGGTGGCTCACCTGTGTAATCCCAGCACTTTGGGATCCTGAGGCAGGCAAATCACAAGGTCAGGAGTTTGAGATCAGACTGGCCAATATGGTGAAACCCCATCTATACTAAAAATACAAAAATTAGCCAGGCATGGTGGTGGGCACCAGCTACTTGGGAGGCTGAGGCAGGAGAATAGCTTGAACCTGCGAGGTGGAGGCGGAGGTTGCAGTGAGCTGAGATCACGCCACTGCACTCCAGCCTGGGCGACAGAGCGAGACTCCATCTCAAAAAGAATAAATAAATAAATAAATAAAAGACTCCTAGCATGGAAGAGAAACTGGCCGCTGAAATCCTGAATGTGAGAGTTAATCAAGGATGGTCTGAGGGAAGTCAAGTAGAGGGAGCTCTGTAAGCAGATTGCTGAGAGAATATGATTATCACAAGGCATTTATGATGATAAGAAATTCACAAGCGTTCATTCAAAAATATTCTTGATTCCTAGGTAACTCTGGGCATGTTTCTACCAACAAATTGAGGCATATGTCAGTGCAGCCTAGGTCAGACTGCCTTTTTTCATGAAACCTCACAAAATTAAAGGACGTAAAGGAGAAGTCCTGGTACTCATGTTGCAGACTACAGTCTATATGGCAAAGGAGGATCTCTGTCCCTTATGTTTGGATAAAAACATTGGGTAGGCATTTGAATACAAGCTTACTGCTAATGTGAGGGCCAAGGTCTTTGGCCCCCTAAAGGTTTGCTGAAAAATTACTGACAGGAGGCAGATTGATAAGAGGAAAGGCACACAAATGTATTTGATGTGTATACATGGGAGCCTTCAGGATGAAGACCCACCCTCACAATGCAGTATGGAACCTTGTATACCATCTTGAGGTTACAGAAAGAATGGGGGCTTGAATATTTGTAAAACAGGTTTCAGTGGCAAGACAGGTTATGAGAGGGAGAAAGGAAGAGGCTTGGGTAGCAAAGGGGGTCTTGTTTTATAGATAAATCTTTGGCAGCCCACAGAGAAAATAGATGGTAAATGTTTCTTTTCAAACCTTGGCAGGTGTCAGACTCTCAGTTAATCTCTCCTAGATTTAAAAAAAAAAAAAAAAAAAGGAAAGGGAGAGCCTGGCTGCACTAACACGTTTTCTACAGATGCAAATTTCTCCCACAAAATACAGCTTTGCAGAACCACTTCTATCCACTGGGCCTCTGGCAACCATTTCAAAATATGTGAATGAAATATATGTGGGGGTAAACTATTTTTATTTACTTCACTAAAGAAGGGATGGTGTTCTTTCGGGAATTCTGTGCATAGAGAGCCTGTGGCTTAGGCACTTTGATTTATGTATGTTTCTTCCCGTGATTGGCTACCTAGGGGACTGCTATCTCCAGCAAATCTTCTAAATGTCTGCCATGTAGAATTCCTTTCTTATCTTTCTGTCTCACCCTCTTATCTAGCTGCTTCTCTAATCCCAGAGTGACAGTGTACTCCCCACAATCTCCTATGTCCTGAATATTTTACCCCATCCTAAACTCCATCTCTAAGACAGCTGCATTTTCTCGTGCTACCTACTGCATTGTACATCTTCCCCTTAGTTCCCATGATGCAACTCTGCCCTACCCCAGAAAATGTAATTTAATTGGTCTGGTATAAAACCTGGGACACTATCATTCTTGAAATGTTCCCCAAGCGATTCTATTATACTGCCAAGGTTGAGAACTACTTGTAGCAGGCATCAGCATGGTCACTTAATGATTTGACTTTTGCTAGATCTAAGGTGAGGAAATTGGAGAGTGGTATCCATAGAAAGAACTGTTTAGTTTAATTTTTTTAAAATTTCTTCTTCTAAAAAAAATCCAACAACAAGATACACGTACAGAACATGCAGGTTTATTACATAGGTATACATGTGCCATGGTAGTTTGTTACACCTATTGACCTGTCTTCTAAGTTCCCTCCCCCACTCCTTACTTCCCAACAGGCCCTGGTGTATGTTGTTCCCCTCTCTGTGTCCACCTGTTCTCAATGTTCAACTCCCTTTTATGAGAGAGAACACATGGTGTTTGGTTTTCTGTTCCTGTGTTAGTTTGCTGAGGATGATGGTTTCCAGCTTCATTCATGTCCCTGCAGAGGACATGATCTCATTCTTTCTTATGGCTGCATAGTATTCCATGGTGTATATGTGCCACATTTTCTTTATCCAGTCTATCATTGGTGGACATTTGGGTTGGTTCCAGGTCTTTGCTATTGGAAACAGTGGTGCAATAAACATACATGTGCATGTGTCTTTATAGTCGAATGATTAATAATCCTTTGGGTATATACCCAGTAATGGGATTGCTGGGTCAAATGATATTTCTAGTTCTAGATCCTTGAGGAATCGCCACACTGTCTTCCACAATGGTTGAACTAATTTACACTCCCACCAACAGTGTAAAAGCGTTCCTATTTCTCCACAGCCTCTCCAGCATCTGTTGTTTCCTGACTTTTTAATGATCACCATTCTAACTGGCGTGAGATGGTATCTCATTGTGGTTTTGATTTGCATTTCTCTAATGACTAGTGATGATGAGCTTATTTTCATATGTTTGTTGGCCGCGTAAATGTCTTCTTTTGAGAAGTGTCTGTTCATATCCTTTGCCCAGTTTTTGATGGGGTTGTTTGTTTTTTTCCTGTAAATTTGTTTAAGTTCCTTGTAGATTCTGGATATTAGCCCTTTGTCAAGTGGATAGATTGCGAACATCTTCTCCCATTCTGTAGGTTGCCTGTTCGCTCTGATGATAGTTTCTTTTGCTGGATAGAACATGTTTTACAGAGTTGTGAGAATTAAATGCATTAAGCCCATAGAATAGATTCTGGTACATAGCAAGTGCTCTCTCTCTCTCTACATGTAGAGCTCTGTATACAGTTGCTGCAAAAGTAATTGCGGTTTTCACCATTGAAAGTAATGGCAAAGAGCATAATTACCTTTGTACCAATTTAAATATATGAAAGGAATATATATGTAAAACCTATGTATATGTCACATGTATGTCTCTAGCCTATCATTATAATATATAATATAATTATATATAACATATGTGTTATATATAATATAGTAATATTTATTCCAAATAAATATATACTATAAATAATATAATAATTTATATTATATTATAATATATAATAGACTATATTATATTATATTATTAAAATATATGCATATATACATATGTATATATATGCCTTTCATAGACTTAAATATATGACAGCAATAATAGGTTAGCATATATATATGTTTGCTATTTTGTTTTGTTTTGTTTTGTTTTGTTTTCTGCCTTTCAGTTTTAGAGACAGGGTCTCATCATGTTGCCCAGGCTGGTCTCCAACTCCTGTGCTCAAGTGATCCTCCCTGCTTTGGCCCCTCAAAGTGCTGGGATTTCAGACATGAGACACTGCACCTAGTCCAGTCCCTATATTTTTAAATAGACTCTACCTAAGTGCACAAATACTTGTTATTTACATTGAGTTATTTCTGTATATATGCTATAAGCAAATCTTGAAGCACCAGTTTGATTTTTATAAGGCACAGGAATATATTTTGCTAATGCTTTAAAATGACGGCAGATTCTAGTATTACTTTAGAAATTAAAATTAGGCCGGGCGCGGTGGCTCAAGCCTGTAATCCCAGCACTTTGGGAGGCCGAGACAGGTGGATCACGAGGTCAGAAGATCGAGACCATCCTGTCTAACACGGTGAAATCCCGTCTCTACTAAAAAAAAAAAAATACAAAAAACTAGCCGGGCGAGGTGGCGGGCGCCTGTAGTCCCAGCTACTCGGGAGGCTGAACCAGGATAATGGCGTAAACCCAGGAGGCGGAGCTTGCAGTGAGCTGAGATCACGCCACTGCACTCCAGCCTGGGCGACAGAGCGAGACTCCGTCTCAAAAAAAAAAAAAGAAGTTAAAATTAATATTTTAACACATCTTTCATTATTGTATTATCTGAACCAAACCTATTATTGCTGCTATTGCAGCAAATCCAGGAGGTTTTTCTTATAAAATATGGAGAATATAGCTTAGATTTCTAGTGAAGATGTTACTAGCAATAATTAGTAAAATCAGTAAGCACTAAAAGGAAAATACCAAAACCAAAACATTTTGAATTAGTCATTAAATCTAAAAGAAAGATAGATTTATGTTTTGAGATTCTGTTCTAGGTGTGGTATATGTGTATTTTTGCAAAAACCATAAACAATTGTGGCAAAATGAAGGAAATATTTAAAAATAAACCTCTTAAACAATTCTTCAATGGATTAAGCATGAATATGTTTTTATTTTCTTTGATGAATATGGAAAAATTCTTTTCCTTAGCAATTTGTATGAAGCCAAAAACTATTGTCCGACTCTGCTGTATCAAAATAAACAAAAAATTGACACTCACTTTACCCTGCCAAAAGCAAAATCTTAAACTTTTGCTTTAGTATATAAGCCAGCATTCACTGTATCCTGTAAGTTCTGAGTGTAGGTGTGTTTGCTTTCTTCCATTTTTTTGTACGCATGTTTTCTTTTTATTTATTATTGTAAGTTATGTGAAATTTTTATCCAAATTTTTATTTTTTTCTGATTAACAATCAGAATAATCAGATAATTACTGATAAATTTGATGTTCATCCTTCCAACTTTTTCCCATGGAAATTTATACTTAATAAAGGGGAGAGGTCATCATTACATAATGTCCTTTTAATATGCTTCTCCCTTTAATGTGTTGTGAATGCCTTTCTGGGTCATTAGATGTTTTTCTACCTAATTACTTTCATGAATCATATGGCTGTACCACGATTTATTTAATCAATTCCTCATCATTGAATATTTAAATTGCCTCAATTTTTTACTACTATAAAAACATCCTTCAGTACACACCCCTTTAAAAGCTGACTCTTAGAAGGTGTTCTTGACTCTCTACGTAAATGTACAAATACAAATAAATTGCTTTCCAGAAAAGGTGTACTACTAATTTACTTTCCTGATACTAACTATGAAAATTCAGTCCTAACAATAGGTATTTTAAAAAATGTTTTTAAAATGCTAAGTGAAAAAGAGCATATTGTTATTTTCATTTGCATTACTTTTGGTTCCTAGTGAGTTTAATATTTTTGTATATTAATTATGCATTTATATTTCTTCTTTTGTGTGTGAATTGCCTTTCATGTTCTTTGTGTGTTTTTATTTTGGTGTATTTGTCTCTTTCTTGATACATGACTGAATATTTTCCCTAGCCTGTCAATTGCCTTGGATTTTGAATTTTGTTTCTAGTGAGTTTTATTTTGTTTTGTTTTAACAATTAAAAGCTTTAATTTTTGAAAAATTTGCTGGCAAATCTATATATCTTCTTTGTTTTCTGCTTTGGCATTATTCTTTTATAAAGACCCATGCCACCCAAATGTTATGTAAGCATGCAGCTATGTTTTTATTATTTCATCTTTTATATTTAACTATGTGTTCTATTTGGAATTCATTGTGATGCATGTATGAGGTAGAAATCTAATTACAAAAAGATGAGTATCCAGTTCATCCATCATTTATTGCATGATCTCTTTCTCCATTGAATTAAAATGCTGTATTTTATAATATATTAAAGTATTACATGTGCTTGGACATGTTCCTGGACTTGCCAGATAAATGAGTCTCTTTCTTTGTCTTGTCACATATTATTATGGCTTTATGTTTTCATATCCAGTAATGTAAACTCTCTGACACATTATTCTTATTCCTCAAATGTTTTTGATGAATTCTCTTCCAAATGAAATTTATAATCATTGTATTCATTGATTCAGCAAATATTTGTTGAGTGGATATTCTGTGCTTGGTATTGTGCATGGTGTTAGGATTGCTGCCAAAATTGAGACTGACAGTCCCTACCCTTATGGTGCCAAAAATTCACTTCCAAAAAATCTTTAAATTTTGATGAAGATTGCACTAATCTTATAAAATAACTTGGAGGGGAATGCAATCTTTGCAATATTAAGTTCTTCATTTTAGAAAGTTTTAAGTCTCTCCATTTATTTGAGACTTTTAAAATATGTCCCAATAGGCCGGGCGCGGTGGCTCAAGCCTGTAATCCCAGCACCTTGGGAGGCCGAGGCGGGTGGATCACGAGGTCAGGATATCGAGACCATCCTGGCCAACATGGTGAAATCCCGTCTCTACTAAAAAAAATACAAAAAACTAGCCAGGCGTGGTGGTGGGCGCCTGTAGTCCCAGCTACTCGGAGGCTGAGGCGGGAGAATGGCGTGAACCCGGGAGGCGGAGCTTGCAGTGAGCCGAGATCGCACCACTGCACTCCAGCCTGGGCGACGCAGCGAGACTCCGTCTCAAACAGAACAAAACAAAAACAAAAAAAAGTCCCAATAATGTTTTGTGAGTTGTATATTTTAAGATATACATCTTATTGCTATTACAATGTATCTTTTGTTATATTGTTACTATGAATGGGATGCTCATTTAATTAGTTGTCATGTTTGGTATATAGAAATCGATGTTCTTAACATAGTTCTTTTTTAAACCTCTATCTTTTAAACTCTTGATTCATTTCCATTTGTTACACAATCATATTCTATGCTGATGATACTTTTTCTTCTTCTTTCCAATATTCGTACCTCAATCATTTTTCTTGTTGAGTTGTATTAGCTAGAAATTCTAGAAAAATGTTAAATGGTAGTAATAGCTACTATTCCGTTTTTTCCTGATTCTAAATGTAATGCATCTAGACTTTTATTAATTATGGCATTGATTGTTATTTTGAGGAAGAAATCCTTTTTCAGGTTAATAATATATCTTTATATTCAAGTTTATTAAGAACATTTATCAGAAACAGATACTGAAATTTTATCAGATTCCTTTTCATTTGTTATTGAGATAATCATTGGTTCTTCTGTATTCTGTTAATTAATTTCTCAAAATTAAACTGTCATAATATTCTTAGGATAGAGACATATAAAGTACTGTATTTTTACAACAAGTTAAAATGATAATGGTGATTTTATTAAGTGACCTCACACAATAGAAAACACTGTAGCCTTAGAATTTTTCCAACTGATCATTCTACTTAGAAACAACTCTGCTTTGGGATCAGAACTCTAATTTATAGTGAAGTAAACCAGGATTAATTCATTTGATGTAATTGCAAGCATGAGTTCAGGTTTCTATTTTTTCACCTGAACTTTCCTTCATGGTTTGAATATCTAGAAAAAGTAGAGTTTCCTATCTCTAGACTAAACATTTGACCCTATCCTAGGTATGCATTATAATTTTTTAACCAGAAATGATTAAAGAATTTAAACTCATCTACAATAACTTTGAAGCTCTGAGCTTGAAGATCCTGTGAGAAATGAGATACCACTCCTAGAAGATATAGGAGATATTTTTAGGCTTCCAAAGTTTCCCTGGGAGGCTGATCTAAATTGAGTCACAAACTTATTCTCACCAGGAATGCAATCACTTGAGCTGTTTTCCAACCTGAGCCCCTCTACCCAGATGATCTTCTAAACTCATACTATTCAGACTTTCATCCTTTTTAGTAGAAAATGGCCATAGTCATGGCAGGGTGAGGGCTAGGACAATTACGCAAGGAATTCTTGGCCTCTGCCATGGGACTCTGCAGACTCAGATCATATAATCAGAGATGTTAGCACTGGAGGGGACATCACAATTAGCTTTCTCCACCTCTTAGTTTATCAGTGAGGAAAACTGTCCAGAGCAGGGAAGTGACTAAAGTAACACAGCCAATGTAGGTAATGTGCTGGATAAGAATTTGGAATTCACGATTTTGAATTCAGTGTTTATTTCACCATCACACTGGCTTACACATTGGTATCAGGCTTCTTCTATTATTGAAGTGACCCATTAAGTGAATTCCATCTTGATTCATGTCTGATACAGAGTAATAAACTATTTTATTAAATATCCAAATAATTATACATTCCTCCTTCTTACATGCAAGCCTAAGTTTGCTTGTACTATTTCATGTGGTAACAAATCAGAACATTTCTTGTGTCTGTGAAAATACTCTGAACAACGGAGTACAGTCAGCTTTCTTGTACCAAGAATAGAGGGACTACATTTCTCCCAGTCATTCTGGGGATAACTTTTGTAAAGGATTGCACGTCATAGATTAAGCTAGGTATCACTTACCAGTGTTTTTTTCCAAATAAAAAAAAATCAGGTGATATCTATAAATGGTTCCATTGTAAATATTAAAGAACATGATGCTTAAAACAGATTAGGGAAAACTATAGAAGGGGTGGAGTTTCGGAGTGCTGATTTTGTCCTTGAATGGTAACAGCTCCATATGGTGGTGAGGTTTATGTTGGTTTGCTGTTTGCAGGTGGTCTTATTATTAGGATTTTTCATACTGAAAATGAACCACATTTTAGTTTGTACACATATGCCCTTCCAGAGTCGTGCTACCAGTTCTTTGTGAAATAGGTACTGTTGTTCAAAGGATGACTATGTCCTCTTTGGTTGAGGAAAGACGACAACTAACTCAGTAATGACAATATGTAAAATAGGTATTACAAACCAGACATGGTGGCATGAGCCTGTAGTCCCAGATACTTGAGAGGCTAAAGCAGGAGAATCTGTTGATCTGTGGATTTGAGGCTGTAGTGTGTTGTGATTGCACCTGTGAATAGCCCTTGCACTCCAGCCCGAGCAACAAAGCAAGACCCTGTCTCTGAATTTTTTAAAAAGGCATTCCATTCAGATTAATACGCATTTTAATTGTGTTTTGTTATAAATTACAACTAAATAAAAATTCAACAAATAAGCCTGTTGTGATAGGGAAAAGTCTATTGTGATCTGGAAAATGTAATGGAGAGATCCAGTGGAAGAGATTTTGGTTCACATTACTCAAAAGAAAATAAACCTTATAGAAGTCTTTACACTTCTAACTTGAAAAATTCTGTGCTAAAATTTAGCTTGGTTGCTAAAATATTTCTCTTTTTTCTCAGAAGATTATTTTTAGCATCCTACAGACACAAGTTACTTTTAAAAATATTTACATACTTGCTTTGCAATGTATTGTTTATCAGTAGTTCTGTATTCTTTGAGATAGTCTATCCAGTCTCTCTGTATTGACTATATGTCTGTATAGATATATGTTAGGAGATAAATGAGTTCTGAAAGGGGAGAAATGTGTTTATGCTAATCATGATATAAGCAATTGACCTTATAAGCAGTGTTCACGGTTCATACCTTTCCTGTTACTGTCTTACAATGAACAAGAAACGATGCTTTATCTGGTATGCATCGTAAATAATGCCCCTTGCTCTCTGCTTCATGACCACATGTGATACTTCTAACATAGATAGCACATGTAAATCCAGTGGCCTTGACTGCAACTCAGGAGAGCATTTTGGCCAAGTACAAACCCACTAGTCAAGGAAAAAAAAAAAAAAAAAGAAAAACAAATCAAAGTAAATTGATGGTATTGATATTTGTCTATGAAAAACAGTATAATATAGAACAATTCTGGGATAAAATATTGATCTCAAATAATTTTAAGGATTAAATATTGCCACTGTAAGCATACTATGAACAATTATGTTTGTAGTACAGATATATTTATAATTTTAAATCTAAGATTTACCTTAATTGTACATTTTCCTAATTAAAAAAATTACTTTGGAAAAAAACATACTTGAATCTAGAGAAAAGTTGGCAAATACATATGGAAGTTTGTAAAAGCATCCAGGGCAGCTCTTTCACTGACTGCAGTAACTTAGGAGTGAAAACAACACAACTGCTTCAATGTACAGCAATGGGCAAATAACCCAATGTATTCACAGGGTGGCATGTTAGGCAGCACTTAGAATAAATGAGTTGGTTATACAAGTATTGATAAAGATAAATGTGAAAAACACAGTGTTAAGTTTTTAAAAAGTTGTAAAAAGCACAGTAGGATGTCATTTATATAAAATTTAAAAACCTCAAAAGCCATTCTCCTTTGATATATATTCTAAAGATGAACATATGTAATAATAGAAGTACAAAACGAACATAGTATACACTGTGCAGTCATTTGTGTACTTACTTTTCAAAAATATTTAAGTAGATTTAGCAAACTATTCACATGTAATATTTGGGTAGGAGGTTGGCAATTTTCTTTTTAACACCTGCCTGTCTGCTGTCATTTAAACTCACATTTAACATGTGGCTATGTGAGGTGAGAGAACTATAATATTTCAGGTTTGTGATTAGTTTGGAGGCTTTTTAAAAGTTTGAATGTTTTCTTGCATTCAGAGCCTTAGTTGACTTAGTTAATTCAAAATAAAACATATATAAAGCATAGAATAAGCAGCTATACAAAGCTACTCAATCAATGGCAGCTCTATAGGGGTTAGGATTTCTTGTGGGGATGACATTGACGTAGAAAGCATTGTCATCTATTGAGAATGAGGGGGCTGGAGGTATTGGATACTTGAGGTTTAGAAAATACATTGTAGAAAATGGACAAAAAAAAAAAAAAAAAAAACAAATTAAGGGATGAGGCAGAATAGTGCTTGGCAATACCAGGGGTAGGGGGCAGTCTTGCTTGGAAATTTATATTTTAAATGGAACCAATTATCATAACATCATTTCCTTTCAGGGATACCGTCTGGTCCCTATTTTACTGGGTCATTATAAAACAAAATGGGGAATTATGCATCCTTCTCTTTTGAGGTCAATTTAACAAGATGGGTAAGAATTAGACCTCCTAGGTTCAAAATCCCTGGATTCAGATCTATTCTTGTATATTTAGGGGAAGTGGTAATAAATTCGATGGACAATTTGGTTTAGTAGTAGATTGAGGACCCTGATGAGGTATATTTGGGAAAACATAACTTCTGCTCTCCCTCACTGACTCACGGGCCTTTGAGGAGTCCAGCAGTCATTGGAATCTGGCCTGAGATTGAGGCTGCTGGCAAACTCCTTCACCAAAGTCCATTCTTATTGCTGACTGAGAAGGGACTAGCATTGGAAATGGCCAATTTTAAATACCACTAGTGCTGGTGTGCTCCTCTCTCCCATTGCCAGTTCTGCCTTATGTGGTTGCCTTGAGAAGCTAAGTTCATTCTGAAAATAATGCCATTGCCCAAAACACTTTAGAAAATTCTAGTTTGAAATTACATCAAGCCACCTGGTCTCTTTGGCCTCAGTTTCTTCATCTGCCATGTGAAAATAATAGTGCCTACTCTGTATCTAAGAAAGTCTCTATAGTAAACAAAAAAAAAATGCCTACTCTGATACTGAAAGTTGTTATGAAAAATAAAAAAGGGAAATGCTTTAGAAACTGTTAAGTGCTATGTAGATGTTACTGATTAACAAACCATTTCAGAAACTATACTTTTTATTTTATGGCCACTATTCACTGTTTAATTTAAAATACCTCATATGTAAACTTGTCTGCCAGTGACTTTTGCTATAACAAATCCCAAATCTTATTTCAAAGTACCAAGATATTGAAAATAGTGCTAAGAGTTTCACATGTGGTATGACCCTCTATATAAACTCGTTTTAAGTCTCCTCTAAAGCTGAAAAGTCCTGTGTTGGAATTATCAGGGTATTTTATGAGAAAGAAATGAAATTTAATTTTCTCTGTTTTTCCACTTCTGCAGGAAGTCACCAAAGCAGTACAGCCTCTCTTACTGGGAAGAATCATAGCTTCCTATGACCCGGATAACAAGGAGGAACGCTCTATTGCGATTTATCTAGGCATAGGCTTATGCCTTCTCTTTATCGTGAGGACACTGCTCTTACACCCAGCCATTTTTGGCCTTCATCACATTGGAATGCAGATGAGAATAGCTATGTTTAGTTTGATTTATAAGAAGGTAATACTTCCTTGCACAGGCCCTGTGGTACATATGTTCTGTATGGTACATGTTTTAATGCCATAAATTAGGTAGTGAGCTGGTACAAGTAAGGGATAAATGCTGAAATTAATTTCATATGCCTATGAAATAAATGGCAGGAATAATTAATGCTCTTAATTATCCTTGATAATTTAATTGAGTTCAACTCATAATTATTAAATATCTTCCGTCAACTGCCTCTGTTGTAGTTTTTTTTTTTTTTTCTCCTAATCATGTTATCTTTTTTTTGGAATCCATGGTTTCCTGTTAAGGTGACACACAGCCTACATAAAAGTAATTGACAAAATATCATCTTATAGTAAAATGCCACATATCTTTATGTTCAGTAAGAAGAGTATAATATATGATTGTTAATGATAACCCAAATAACAAAAGTTTTCACCTTAACTGGTTGTCGTAAGTAGTAGTATTCACTGCCTTATTTTGAGTTGGATTTTTATCATCCTATGAGCCCTACAAATTTAAAGGTTTTGGAACAGCACGTGTATTGAAACCATAAGAACCTACTCTGCTTTTCTGCATGTATTATCCAGACAAGGGCCCAAGTTGCTGAGGCATCATTTAGGTGTATTCAAATTAACATTTAACTACCTTACAAACACAATTTAAGGTTGTTTTGAAGGCATGTACTTGCATCATCCTGATTCACTACCATGTGTGACTAACTTGGATCTGCAAAGTCATTATGGAAAGTTGTTTTGATGGACTCATTTGGATATTGCTTTACCCTTCTTCTCTTTTTTCTTTTACCAATGTAAATATTAAATACTTGGCTTTTAAGGGCATAGATCTGAAATCTGCCTCTAGCAAATAACCCATAACACTTCTAAGACACACCTGCAAGGTCAACTGTGTTGTAAAACCTTGATAACCATACTTTATTGTTCAAAAAAGCCTTTTATGAAGGCAGAAGTAAATAAAAACGGAGTCCACAGTTATCACCTCAGCTGCAATCTCATCAGTTCACAAGTACCAGGAAAACGTGATAAATCAACAAAAGTTTTATTTTGATCTGAACATTTTACATAAGTGAAGACATTGTTAGATATCATTTGGAATGTAGAATCTACACAGCGGCATATCAGAGAAAGTTGAATTCAGTTTAATAAATGTCTATAGAAAGTGCTTGATATAATGACAATAGCTCAGAATGTGCATGACAAGCTTTTAAGTGATTGGGTACACTCTCATTTGATCTTCTGCACAACTCTTAATGGTAGGTACTATTATCCTTGTCTTATGGATAAGGAAACTAAGATTTAAAAAGTACAGAACATGGTGCGAACACTGCTTCAATATTTCTAAAATAGGTAAATCACAATCTCTGAACTGGAGGATTTTCTAACCACTAGGGACAATAGAGTACTGATATTTAGTGGGCAGACTGTAATGCAGGAAGAGACAGGCATGGGCTAAACGGGTGTAGAGATCAAATAAAGAGCAGGTTAGTTTGTAAACAAGTCCATATGTAACATTTAGCAGAAATACAGGATATAGGTGCTTTCAGACCCAGATGCATTGATAAAGAGTTAGGTGGTATTGTATTTGTCTTCCTTTCTCAATGTTGCATATCTATGTTCTTGCCCAGTTTGCTTCATCTCTCTAGCCACACTTATTGGTCTACATTGGCCATCATCACCAAAGAAGGCAATCCCATCTCCGTGTGGCTTTGGTTGGGTCCCTAAAGTGAACCTTGTGTTTACTCTTCCCAGGTCTCATGCCTTCCCATATCTGACCTGTTTTGTCCTCATGGTCAGGATATGTGGGACCTTTCCTACAATGTTCCAAAGTTTGTAATAGAGCTCTCCTCTGCTTTGTTCCAAATTCTGCAACATTTTATTTTAAATAATGAATTTAAATACAAACTTGAGCTTTGCCTATAATTTTCAAGAATGCAGAGATAACTAAATTAACAAAAATATTCATTGAGTCCTTACTGTGCACACAGCTCCATGTTAAGCCTTGTGCAGCACTCAAAGTCGCTCGAGACTAAGCCTGTTACTAAGTCGTGCAATTTAGCTCAATGGATTTCCCCCACTTCATATTGCTCTGATAATGTTTTGGAATTAACTGCCTTGATTCGTTCCTTTCTTTGCTTATCTATACACTATTTATTATTCTACACCATCTCAAATTTTAACTCCTCAAGAAAATCCTTCCAGATTTTTCTAACCAGGAGTTTTAACTTTCTCTTAACTACCCTATTACTTTCTACTTCCCTTAACTCGTCTATCATATTATATTTAGTTATTTATATACTAGGTCACCTTGACGATGGGATTATGTTTTAATAAATCTTAATAATCCCTGAGGCATCAAGTAGAGTGATTTGCATTTACTAAATGCTCAACAAATATGTGAGGTATTCACTTGAAACTAATATTAGATAATTCCCAGTCAAAGTGATCTAATAGCAAATCAATTCTTCAGTTTTATAGGCAAAATATGACTCTGATCTTCCATAATCATAGTTAAGTTGTCAACTTTATAGTTTTAATTAAGTAAATTTAATTGATAGATAAATAAGTAGATAAAAAATAATTTACCTGCTTAACTAGTTTTCACATAGCATTGCATTTTTCTTTGTAAAATATATGGATTTTGTATTGACAAACTTTTTCACCAAAGTATTAATTTTTCAATTATTCATCATATACTTTTATTGACTTTAAAAGTAATTTTATCCAAATGAGTTAGTATAGAACTACATGAAAAATTCAAGGCCAAGGCTTAATTTCAAATTTCAGTACCTTTGGCTCTATCTTTTAAAACAAAACCAAAAACTCCCACACGGTATAAATGGTATTTAAGTATAATACCATTCTCATTGTGAGGAGAAAAAATAATTGTTTCCCTCTAGATACTGGAAAATAAAACAACTAGAAGCATTCCAGTATAGTATTGACTGTTAAAAGAAATATTTATGAATCTAAGATGATAGTAAGCTAGATGAATAGAACATAATTTTCATTACCTTTACTTAATAATGAATGCATAATAACTGAATTAGTCATATTATAATGTTACTTATAATATATTTGTATTTTGTTTGTTGAAATTATCTGACTTCCCATTTTTCTTTTAGACTTTAAAGCTGTCAAGCCGTGTTCTAGATAAAATAAGTATTGGACAACTTGTTAGTCTCCTTTCCAACAACCTGAACAAATTTGATGAAGTATGTACCTATTGATTTAATCTTTTAGGCACTATTGTTATAAATTATACAACTAGAAAGGTAGAGTTTTCCTGTATCAGATAAGTGGTTGAGTCTTGCTCAGCTCTAGCTTCCCTATTCTGAAAACTGAGAAAGGTCAGTTGTATAGCAGAGCACCATCCTGGGGTCTGGTAGAACCACCCAACTCAAAGGCACCTCAGCCTGTTGTTAATAAGATTTTTCAAAACTTAATTCTTATCAGACCATGCTTCTTTTTAAAACTTTAAATCTGTTATATACTTTGGCTGAATATGATACTCTGAGCAATTCTTGTTCTGTGTTGTCTTATGTGATAAATAAATTCAAGGTCCTTGGGACATATGATGTGTTTTATTTATCTTTGCACATCCAGTACTTAAAATAGCATGAGACCCACAGCTGGTACAAAATTAATTACTGTTGAATTGAGCAAATATTTGTTCTAAATGTCTCTATCAAATGACAGAGTTGTGCAGTTGTGTAGATTGAGTCTCTGGAGAGAGTTCTTTGTTCTCTCATGTTCTATGCTGTGGTTCTTGCTTTATGCAAAAAAAGTAAGTTACTTAAAACCTGGACTAATGATAACTTAAGATGTCCAATCTCAATTCCACTGAATAAAAATATGCTTAAAAGTGCACTGGCTTGAAATTTGTTCTTTGGGGAAACCTATTCTATGTGTAGAATGTTTAAGCACATTGTTATGTGCTCCATGTAATGATTACCTAGATTTTACTGTGCTCAGAACCACGAAGTGTTTGACCATATAAGCTCCTTTTACTTGCTTTTTTTCATATATGATTGTTTGTTTCTAGGGGTGGAAGATAAAATGACACCTGTTTTTGCTGTGCTTTTATTTTCCAGGGACTTGCATTGGCACATTTCGTGTGGATCGTTCCTCTGCAAGTGGCACTCCTCATGGGGCTAATCTGGGAGTTGTTACAGGCCTCTGCCTTCTGTGGACTTGGTTTCCTGATAGTCCTTGCCCTTTTTCAGGCTGGGCTAGGGAGAATGATGATGAAGTACAGGTAGCAACCTATTTTCATAGCTTGAAGGTTTTAAAATTATGTTTTCAAAAAGTCCACTTTAGTAAAACCAGGACTGCTCTATGCATAGAACTGTGATCTTCAGTGTCATTAAAAAAGACTTTTTTTTTTTTGGAGATGGAGTCTAGATCTGTCACCCAGGCTGCAGTGCAGTGGCACGATCTTGGCTCACTGCAACTTCTGCCTCCTAGGCTCAAGCAATTCTCCTGCCTTAGCCTCCGGAGTAGCTGGGATTAGCGGCGCACGCCACCACGCCCGGCTAATTTTTGTATTTTAGTAGAGACAGGGTTTCACCAGGTTGCCCAGGATGGTCTCGAATGCCCGACTTCAGGTGATCTGCCCACCTCAGAGCCTCCCAAAGTACTGGGATTACAGGCATGAGCTACCGTGCCCAGCCTAAAAGACTTTTTAAGATGGTATAAATATTACTTCCTGTATCAATGGGACATTTTTTTGCTTCTCAGTCTCCTGAATTTGTTTATAAATATGTTGATTCAGTTCATTTTTTAGATTATAAAACAGTTAAAAAGTGGATAAAACATTTATGTGAATTAAAGGGAATACCTAATTTTTGTGTAGAGTTGATTAGCTTTTACTACTCTGGTTTATGGATCATCACACCAGAGCCTTAGTTACTTTGTGTTACAGAATAACTAATACTAGTGTATGAATGACTTACACAAGTCACTGCTTATGATAAAGGGCTTGAATTTGTCAGCTAGAGTATGATAGAAAGTATATAAATTTTGGAGTCAAATAGCACTTTGTTTGAATCCCAGATTGCATACTTACTAGTTATGTGACCTTAGTCAAGCCACTTCATCTCACTGAGTCTTTGCTTTTTTCATCTCTAAAATAGAGATACCCACTGCTTATAGACTGTCGTAAGGGATAGAGATGGCAGATGGAATGAGTCTGTACAATATCTGACACATAGGAGGCATTTACTAAACAGTAGTTATTATTTTTGTTACCATCTATTTGATAATAAAATAAATGCCCATCTGTCGAATAAAAGAAATATGACTTAAAACCTTGAGCAGTTCTTAGTAGATAATTTGACTTGTTTTTACTATTAGATTGATTGATTGATTGATTTATAGAGATCAGAGAGCTGGGAAGATCAATGAAAGACTTGTGATTACCTCAGAAATGATTGAAAATATCCAATCTGTGAAGGCATACTGCTGGGAAGAAGCAATGGAAAAAATGATTGAAAACCTAAGACAGTAAGTTGTTCCAGTAATTTCAATGTTGTTAGTAATTCTGTCCTTAATTTTTAAAAAATATGTTTGTCACAGTAGACTTCCACTTCTTATTTGATGTTTCTGACAATCAAATGATTGCATTTAAGTTCTCTCAATATTCATACATTAGTTGCATAAATTCACTTTCATGGGCTGTAGTTTTATGTAGTTAGTCCAGGGTGTTATTTTGCGCTGCAAGTATATTATATTGATACCTTATTAAAGAATTTCCTACATGTGTTCACTGCTGCTCAATACATTTATTTCATTAAAATAATGATGAAGATATTGAAGGCTGATTGGTAACTCAGATGGAACTGGTAGAGTATACAATTCTGAACCAAATAAATGATTCTCTATTATTATATCTTAATTTATGTGTTACGGTACATTAACCATGAAAAAACTTGTGTCTGGTTAGAATATGTTTGCTCTTCCTTAACTTGGGAATGACATAGGGTAGTATTCACAAATTGGGTTCCTATAAATCCTCCACTTGAAATGAAGTCAGTTCAAGTAATGAAAGCTACCTCCTGAGATAGAATCAGTACTTGGCACCTATCTCTAGTGTTCTTTCACCTCATATAACCTTTCACTGATTAGTAAGGATTATATCCAACAAAGAAAGTACAGTGCAGACTGAGTTATGATTACTGAGATAAATCTGGGCAAGATGTAAACTATAGCATTTCTGTAGCAATGAGACCATTTTTCTTCAGTTGAGCTCCATGTTCTATAAACTCCAATCTAAAAAGGTTCTAGGAGACTCAGTGAAAGTTGACACACTGTTCAAGGAACAAATAATTTCAGCACATGAGAATTTCACGGGGAAAAATATACTAAAAACAGAAGTACCCTTATGGATGGTGTCAGTATGGGTTATGAGGAATTCAGGCTGCTGAGTCCAGTACACAATGGTAACTGAGCTGCAGGTGTGTGATTGGAACAACAAAAGAAATGCTGAAATATTAAGTCCTTTGCCATGTAAACAGAAAGAGTAAAAGAGTATTTATTTCCCAAACATTATCGGTCACCTGTTTTTGTTATGCATTTCAAGATAAATCCAGGAAAGGAATTGCATTTTCTTTCCAGAAAACAAGTTCTTGGGGGAATTGTTCAATTGGTAGATCTTCTTTATCTCATTAACAAGTCAGTGGTCCATCACACTTGCTCTCTGCATCACTCTTCTGCAAACACATGTATAGCAAGGGTGATGACAAGGATATCAGAAGATCTGGTTTTCTCAAACTCATGATAAACTCATGACTGGGTCATTCTTGGTGCTGATTTTACTTTGTTTTTTGTTGTTTTTTTGTTCCCTCTTCCTCAAAAGATGAAATCTATTCCCTTTACTTGGTATTTCTGTTTGATATATAGTGAATGTTTAGTTGTAACCTTTATAATCTGGCATGAAATTGTCACTCGAAAAGGCTAGAAAGTGTTGACATAAATATGGGAAAGCAAGAATTGCCCCTACTCAAGAGAGCAAATATAATGTTCTGGAAGAGATTGGCAGAATTCACATCAAAGAAGTGATTACCTCAGCCTGGGACACTGTTGTGCTGGTCAAAAGGCTGTGCAAAGCTCCCTGAAAATCCACTTTTTTATTGCTCTTTAGTAATAAAGTCACTTTCAATTTTAAAAGTAAGAAACTGATATAATAGTTTTATGAGTCATAAAATGTTAGCGATTATATTATGGAGAATCTACTTTCTGAGTGATTCTTACAAATGTTCTTGGATCCATTCTTTTTTTCTTATGGTACTTCTTCTTCCTATTTTTCCCAGCTCTAATATGTTTCAACAACAGTTGAACAAATTTAACATTTTTATAAAAAGTGTTTTCTATCATTTTATAAATACCAGCCTAGTCCATGTTTTTCCTTTTCTTGTTGAGGAGAAAGGACACACATTGTAAATTTAAATATAGACCTCTACTGTGCTATTTAATCTTGGCAACAACTCCACAAAGGAGATGACATGTTTTCCTTCTATAGAGGTGGATTCTGTAAAGTTAGAGGGCAGAGTGACTTGCTTAAGATGTCATAGCTGTAACTGGCAGAACCAGGATTCAAAGCCAGGTGAGATGCCAAAATCATAATCTGTCTTCAGTGTCAAGTTACTGAAATTGGTAGACCTAAATAGACTGAATTGCAATCTGGGTTGGGCACATTGAACTCAATTTTCTTCATCAGTGTGCTCAGATTACATTTTATTTTTCAGACTAAAAATGGAAAAAAGATTCCCTCTTAGTTCTGCACTTGAGAATGAGAATAGCTTTTCTGAATTAAGGAAGAACTAATGCCCAAATGCCAGGTACCCACATGCACTATGCCATGGCACAGCTGTTGCCCCCTTTCACCAGAGCCCTCTGCCTCTATCCTGGTTGACCTTTCCTTGGGCAAGAACTGGATGGGGAGGATCACAAGTGACTCCAATTTGTATGGCTTCTGGAAGACTGGGACCGAGTTGAAGGCAGTGTTGTCTCCTGCACTCCCTGTTTTCTGCCTGTTAGAGCACTGAAGCCTCACATATATATTAAAAAAACTAATTTCCATTTGCATTTCAGACTAGAAGATTGAATGTATAGTGTAATGTGATTGCAAATAATTATGTTGAAATGAGACAGAGAGGATGTAGTATCTACTTTCATAATTTTTCAAAACCCACCTGCAACTTGAATCAAAAGAACTACTTGTGTGTTTTGGGTTTTTTGTTTTGTTTTGTTTTGTTTTTCAAACGCAAATCCTGGAAACCTACTGAGACTCATTCAATCAGTATCTCTAAGAGGCAGGCCTGAGACTGTATTTTTAAAAAGCATCTCAAGTGATTTTTACACATGCTAAGGTTTGAGAACCACTTCTCTGTAGCTTATATGTTATTTTCAGTGTTCCTCAAAGCCAAGTTGGAATTTCCGAAGTGCTAAGAATCCATTAGATAATCACAGAATTGTCTTTTTCCTTCATAAATCTTGCAACATTGTTCTCATTTCCACAATTAATTACTTAAAATACTAACCAACCAACAAGCAAAAAATGATTAGTCTAATCTTACAAGTTAGTAATGAAGTAAAGGTTTAAAAATAATGTCATAATAATGTTAGTAACAAATTATTAATTATAATTTAAATATAATATTTACAAGTATGTACAAAACACTGGTACTTTCATTGTTATCCTTTCGTATAAGGTAACTGAGGCCCAGAGAGATTAAATAATATACCCAAGGTCACACAGGTCATATGATGTGGAGCCAGATTAAAAATATAGGCAGAAAGACTCTAGAGACCATGCTCAGGTCTTACATTCCAAGATCCGTGATATTTGAAAAATACAATAACATCCTGAATCTTATTATTGTTATTTTTTATAGAACAGAACTGAAACTAACTCGGAAGGCAGCCTATGTGAGATACTTCAATAGCTCAGCCTTCTTCTTCTCAGGGTTCTTTGTGGTGTTTTTATCTGTGCTTCCCTATGCACTAATCAAAGGAATCGTCCTCCGAAAAATATTCACAACCATATCATTCTGCATTGTTCTGCGCATGGCGGTCACTCGGCAATTTCCCTGGGCTGTACAAACATGGTATGACTCTCTTGGAGCAATAAACAAAATACAGGTAATGTACCATAATGCTACATTATATACTGTGATTAAAGTAATCAGTCAATAGATCAGTTATAATGAACTTTGCAAATGTGCAAAAATATAGAAAAAGAAATTTCCTTCTCTAGGAAGTTATAAAAGTTGCCAGCTAATACTAGGAATGTTCACCTTAAACTTTTCCTGGCATTTCTCTGGACAGTATGATGGATGAGAATGGCATTTTATGCCAAATTACCTTAAAATCCCAATAATACTGATGTAGCTAGCAGCTTTGAGAAATTCTGAAGTTTTCAGGTGATAAGACTCAATTTATATGAAGCTAATTGGATAAACTTGTGTATTATTAAGAAGCAAATAAATGCTTGTTATGCTTTTTTGCTGTTTATTTAAATATTTAACCCAGAAAATAAGTCACTGTGACAGAAATAAAAATGAGGGAGAAGGGTGAGCCACTTTTAGGTAGTTCTGGCATTATTTATTCTAGGCCAGAGGTTGCAAATGGTGGCCCGTAGACCTAATTTTGGCTCCTAGACGTGTTTTAACCTTTCATTTAAAAAATTTATATTGGTTGCCTGCAATTAAAAATTGGGAGATGTCTCTCACACACACACATAAACGCACACACGCTCATGTGTGCAGCCTCTTTTGAAGAATTGGAATAACTAGTCAACTGCGTCGTCCTTTTCCACAAGCTATGGCAGCTCCCTACTCACAGAGCGCCTGCCATCTCCAGTTCATCACGCTGTCTTCTCAGCCCCACTCCTTAATTATATCACCTGTTTGGTCCTGAGACTAAGTGAGTTTGAGATCTGTGATTTAGACAAAGTGGTGACTCTAGCTCTGAATCATAGTAAGTAGCTCTGGGAATCATCTTGTCTTCTGTTAATCCATTGAGAGAGAGAGAAAGAAGGGAGAGAGAAAGAAAGAAGAAGAAACAGATCTGGGGAGAGTCACTGAATGGGAGCATACAGACAGAGAAACAGATCTTGAAAACCAAACTGGGAGAAAATGAGAGAAACCAAAAGAGAGGTAAAGAGGAGCAGAGAAGAAAATGAAGAAGCGAGGCGAGGACCAGGCTTTTTCATTACTTCTTATGGCCAAGACTTCCGGATGCATGGACTTAATTCTTCCTTATGCTCCTACCTTCCCTAGGGAAACTGATTTGAGTCTCTAATAGAGCCCTTCTTTTAGAATCACAGTTTGATGCCTTAAAACTAGTTATATATCTTCACATGCTTCCTTAACCCACAGAAGTGATGCTAATGAGGCCTTTAATGAGGAGGGTGCTATTAAGATGAAGACATTCATTTTTTCTCCATCCAGTGTTGGATTAAGGCACATGAGTGGGTAATTCAGGGTTGCTTTATAAATTCATCACCAAGGTTAGCATATAATAGTACAAGGAAGAATCAGTTGTATGTTAAATCTAATGTATAAAAAGTTTTATAAAGTATCATATGTTTAGAGAGTATATTTCAAATATGAATCTTAGTGCTTGGCAAATTAACTTTAGAACACTGTAATAAAATTATTATATTAAGAAATAATTACTATTTCATTATTAAAATTCATGTATAAGATGTAGCACAATGAGAGTGTAAAGTAGATGTAATAATGCATTAATGCTATTCTGATTCTATAACATGTTTTTGCTCTCTTTTGTAAATAGGATTTCTTACAAAAGCAAGAATATAAGACATTGGAATATAACTTAACAACTACAGAAGTAGTGATGGAGAATGTAACAGCCTTCTGGGAGGAGGTCAGAATTTTTAAAAAATTGTTTCTCTAAAGACCTATTTTCTTCTTGGTGAATCTGGATTTCATCCTGATGGCAAATAAAATTAGAATGATGATATAACTGGTAGAACGGGAAGGAGGATCACTCACTTATTTTTTAGATTAAGAAGTAGAGGAATGGCTGGGCGCTCATGCTTGTAATCCCAGCACTTTGGGAGACCAAGGCAAGTGGATCACCTGAGGTCAGGAGTTCAAGACCAGCCTAGCCAACGTGGTAAAACCCTGTCTCTACTAAAAATACAAAAAAGTAGCTGGTCATGATGGCAGACGCCTGTAGTCTCAGCTACTCGGGAGGCTGAGGCAGGAGAATCACTTGAACCCAGGAGGCAGAGGTTGCAGTGAGCTGAGATCGTACCACTGCACTCCAGTCTGGGCAGCAAGATGAGACTCTGTCAAAAAACAAACAAACAAACAAAAAAATAGAGGAATATTAAATGCAATATAAAAGCTTTTTTATTTCTAAGTCATATAATTTGTTTCACATAACAAATCAGGAAATAATACAGAGGTCATAGGCTTTGGAGCTGGGTTTGAATCCTGACTCTGCCATTTACTTTCTGTGTAATCTAAGTCAAGTTGCTTAACTTTGTGGGCCCTCTGGCTCTCCATGTGTAAAATGGAGAATATTAATATTTACTTTGCAAGTTTGTTGTGAAGACTGAAGGAGACATTTTGGGTAAAACATTCGTCAGAGTACCATGCACACAGTGGTTCCTCAATAAACATTAGCTTCTCTGATCGCAAGTTCCAGTCCAAAGTGCTTTATATATACCAGTTAATAAAAGGATGTGGGAGAGATATACCCGTGTATTGTTTTCTACCATTTTTAACCTATTTTCATCCACATTACAAATTCTGTTATACTGCTCGACATAAAAAATATTATCAATGATTTTTAGTCTCTGAAGAGCAATATTTGATTATTGAGCACACCTGTGGAATTTTTAGTTTCTTCTCACTTACATGGGTTGTGTACAGGTAGGAGGTATGAAGCCAATGTCCTAGGTCTAAATCTTTCTCAATGTCATACTTTGGATTCATTTATATAAGTAACTTGAGTACCAGTGCTTTGTTTTACTTCATTTTTTAAAGATATAGGTAACAGAGTAATTCCCATGTGCATAGCAAAATTGTTTGGTATAAAAGTTTGTAGGTCAGATTTATTTTACTTTGATTTTAGGAATTTCAAGTGTCTTTGTAGGCATGAAGGAAAAATATGTAGTTTGACATTTTCTACTACTTTCAGGTCATTATTTTCCTGCTCTAGTGCAAAAATCCTCAATTGCTGTCTCACTTCATCTAATTAAATAGGTAGCATGCTTGAGCCCTTACTATGTGCCAGGCACTAGGATAAGCGCTTTATATGTTTTTTCCCACTTAATTTTCACAGCATTTCTATGACCTCAATAAAATTAATATTTTCATTTCACTGATAATAAAATGGAGGCTTCAAAAAGTTTAGGGACTTGGCTCAGCTCACACAACTGGCAAAGACTGAAAATGGATTTTGGTCCCAAATGTCATAGGCTACAGCCCTTTCACTAAACTGTTGTCTTCCATCTGGTGGCATCTACCTCCTCCAGTCTTTGTCACCTAAACTCTGTGCACCCCTTGGTGGCATTTACTTATGATGCTGATGCTTGTTAAATTTCCTGTTTGAGACTTTAATATCCATATGAACGAGTCTCCCAATACTTTACTTAGAACTTTTATTTTGTAGTGACTTCTTCAGAAGCTTTCTCTCTTAGTCATATCCTGAGTTTTGTTAGCACCTGGACTTACCTCGCTTTGGAAATGTTGCACTCTGAAATCTCTTTCGCAGCCTGGAATTTCCTAATCTTCCAACTCTTTGAGTCTTTTAATTCTACATTTACTGCCTTTCCATTTCATCAGAATTTCTAGTCTCCTTAATTCTTCCTTTTGGACTCCTGATTTAACCTCTGCTTATTCAAAAAACAGTAATTTCATTCTCTCAGCTGCACTCTCAATTCCCTTTTCCTTTTGGTGATTTTTCTTTTTTTTTCCCCTGCAAAACACTTACTTTATCAGTTTTGGAGAAGGAAGTGCTATCTGAGAAACAATAGTGCTATCTGTTGACTCTAGTCAACTGTAAGTTTTATACATTTATTGTTTCAACCTTATATGGGTCTATAATCCTTCTTGGGAAATCCTTTCATTTGTCTTTAATTTTCTTTACCATTTCCCTAAAGGCTATTCCAGATTTTTATCATATTCACAAAATTCCCATCTTCTCCCAGGATCTGTTCACCCCCAGTAGATGGCCTTGTCTCCCACAATACATAGAGAAAATAGAGGCCACCGTCATATTTGAATGTTTCCAACATCTCTCTTCACCCTTGGAATTACCTTTTTCTTCTTTTGTATCTAAGAGAAAGACGTATGCTTCCTCTTACCCTTGTCTGAACTATTCTATTTTGCTTCATCTTCTCAGAACAGGGGACCAGCAATTATTCTTCCTCCAGAAGCTTCAATATCTTTTGTCAACTGACTCCTTCTCATGTTTAAATATTTTCAAGTTAAACAATTTCTTCCCTGACTTTTGCTCATGCAACCTCATGCCCAAAACCTTATCACTCTTCTTCCCTTTGCTGTGAAGGCTGTTCTCACATCTTCACTTTTTGTGGACTTCTCCCCACTACAACATAGATTCTGCTATCACCAATCTATTAAAACTGTTATACTCTTGTAGAATATATCATTTAATGTAGCTTCAGTGAACCGTTCTTTCCAGATCATTTTGGCCTCAGGCCATGACTTCTAAGTCTGCCCTGCCTGCCACTTAAGTGATTATGGGCCACTGGGTCCCCACCTAGGCTTCCGTGTTAGTTGGTTTTCACGTTGCTGATAAAGACATACCCAAGAATGGTCAATTTACAAAAGAAAGGGGCTTAAAGGACTCACAGTTCCACGTGGCTGGGGAGGCCTCACAATCATGGTGGAGGATGAGAGGCGTGTCTCACATGGAGGCAGATAAGAGAATAGAACTTGTGCAGGGCAACTCCCCTTTATTAAACCATTGGATCTTGTGAGACTTCTTCACTATCATGAGAATAGGATGGGCAAGACCCGCCCCCATGATTCAGTTATCTCCCACTGGGTCCCCCCGGCAACACATGGGAATTATGGGAGCTACAATTCAAGATGAGATTTGGGTGAGGACATAGTCAAACCATATCAGCCTCATTCTGACTTTTTATGTTCTCTGTGGGTGACCTCTCTCAGGCTCAAGTGATATCAATGTGCTGATGACTCTCAAATGCACATCTCTGGCTTCAGTTTCTTTCTTGAACTTCATACATATGTTTCCAAATTTCCTGCACGTACCTCAATGTTCTTGTTCCTCACTCCCCAGGCTTCATAAATACCCACTCATTTTAGTGTATTCTCCATCTCCTTTGATAGCATCTCTGAGAGGCAAGTCCCTGTGAGTTATATATGACTCCTCCCTTGCTCCAAACCTGAGAGTAAGTAAAATTCCTATTAACATATTAGGAAGCTGAGGCTTAGACAGTTTAAGTAACTCAAGCATGGTTACACACCTAGCTAGGGCAGAGCTAAAATGTCAGGCTAGGCTTCTATGACTCCAAAGTCCTTTCTCACTCAGCATATCATCATGTATTTGAAAAAAAAAATCATATATGTGATTTTTTTAAGAGACAGAATCTTGCTCTATCATGTGGGCTGGAGTGCAGTGGCACAATCATAGCTCACTGTAACCTTGAACTTGGGCTCAAGTGATCCTCCTGCCTTAGCCTGTTGAGTAGCTAGGGCTACAGGTGCACACCACCATGCCTAGCTAATTTTTGTTTGTTTGTTTGTTTTTTGAGATGGAGTCTCACTCTGTCACCCAGTCTGGAGTGCAGTGGTGCAATCTCGGCTCACTGCAACCTCTGCTGCCCAGGTTCAAGCAATTCTCCTACCTCAGCCTCCTGAGTAGCTGGGATTACAGGTGCCTGCCACTGCACCCACCTAATTTTTATATTTTTAGTAGAGACGGGGTTTCACCATTGGTGAGACTTGTCTTGAATTCTTGACCTTGTGATCCACTCGCCTCGGCCTCCCAAAGTGCTGGGATTACAGGTGTGAGCTACCACGCCTGGCCGCCTACCTAATTTTTAATTTTTTTGTAGAGACAGGCTCTCACTACATTGCCCAGACTGGTCTTGAACTCCTGTTCTCAAACGATCCTCCCACCTCAGCCACCCCAAGTGCGAGGATTACAGGCATGAGTCCTTGCACCTGGCCCGTATATATGATTTTTAGTATATGTAAATATACACATTTACCATATGTAAATGTAAATATAAATATAAATGTATGGAGTGATATCTATTGAAATGTTAAACATAGTTCTTAGTGGTACAACTACAGGTGATTTCTCTTTTCTTATTTCTAGTTTTCTACGTTTTCAAATGTGTCTTCTGTAATCAGAAATAAAAGTTATAGTAACAACAGTCTTTCATTGATACAAGTGCTTATTGGATAAAAGTCCCACTTCTAAGCATGAAACTCACAACTTTTAGGTTAATAGCCTTTGTCACCTTGTCAATACATCTGACCCAGCCACTCACACCATTCCTGAGATATATTTTGTTCCTTTGTGCCTAAATCACTGTGCATGCAGATCCATCTTCCCGAAACACCTATAACGATGTCTTAGTCTTGTGAAATCCTACTTACATCCTTCATAGCCTAGCACGCATGTAATTTACTTGGTCAAGGGTGAGTCAGTTGTTCTCTTGAATGTACTCCTATATGACGTGGTGTGATTTCAATTGTTGCACCAAGCACATTGCAATATTAATTCATTTATCATTCTCCCATATAGGACGTTTGAAGTAGTTTCTAATACAGAGATTATACTCAATAAATATTTATTAGATAAATAAATGAATAAGGGAATAGCAAATACCTTTGTCTCATTTTAAAATACTTTCATTGTTACCTACCCATATAATAAAAAACTCAAAGCAGTAGTCTTCAAGCTTGATTGTTTATGTATGCCTTAAAAGAATTTTGAAAACCTATGTACCCCTGACACACTTTTAAGTTAACTTATAAATATTTCGACATAGTTTTAAGTGGTGGCAAATGATATAGTTTCTTGTGTATTTTGCACTGCGTAAGTATGCTACATGGATTTCTTCAAAACCTTGAAGCTGCAGTTTCAGTGCATTCAATTTATGGAAAATAAATGAATTCATGAAATTGGCTCTTATTGTCAAGTCAATTAGCTAGATATAACTTGCTTTCTGTCAGGAAAAGTCTGACTTTAAAATACAGATAATTAATAACTATTATTAATTACTTTATTAAATTATTGAAATTAAAAAATAATTAAATAATTTGTTAATTAAAATGCCTTATTCCCCTACTCATTTCTGCAATTTGACTCTAAGAATAGATAAGACACATAGATTGCCTTATGTTTGAAATCTGGGTGAAATAAGATACTGCCTCCTTCAGTATTTCTGCCTTTGCTTTTATGGGAGCCTCTTTCAAGAGAAAGTCATTCTCTCATGGTCCCCTTGTTTGAGTCCCAGAGGTTTTTCTACTCCAGAAAGTTCTGCGTAGTAAGACTAGTACTATACTCCCTTGCATGGTAAGTGAGACGGCTGTCTGTATAAAATGAGGGAAGGACTCATGAGAGGGAAGTAGGTCAGGAGAAATGATAGATTCTCAGGCAGGTTAATTGTAGGAAAGAGTTAATAGAGTCCCTTAAAACAAGGTGCATTTGCTTCCTCCTGATCAATCTTTAGGACTGTTTACTTTGATTTGAAGACCACTATGCTAAAGCTTCCCAAGGGGGCAATAGTGAGGCAAGGAATTTTTAAAAGAGAATTACTTCTTCCTAGCTACTTTTGTGAAATGAATTCATTTGAATCATCTGGCAATCTCTTCATATTTATTTTCAACAATAATTGCTTCAAGAAATGCTCTGAGCTTCTCAGAAGAGGATGCTACCAAAAGTAATGGAGTAGAATTCAGATTTGGGTTGTGACTTAAAGCTATGTGACTTTAGTCAGTTAACTGCTGAGTCACATTCTACAGCTTTGAAAGAGGAGGATTATAAAATCTATCTCATGTTAATGCTGAAGATTAAATAAGTGTTTATGTACCCAGCTTATAGGATAAGAGGGTGTGTGTGTGTGTGTGTGTGTGTGTGTATGTATATATGTATGTATTCAGTCTTTACTTAAATTAAAAAATCTTTAACTTGATAATGGGCAAATACCTGAGTTTTGGATCATGTCCTCTAGAAACCATATGCTATATAATTATGTACTATAAAGTAATAATGTATACAGTATAATGGATCATGTGCCATGTGCTTTTCAAACTAATCATACATAAAACAAGCATTTATTGAAAATATCTGACAAACTCATCTTTTATTTTTGATGTGTGTATGTGTGTGTTTTATTTAACAGGGATTTGGGGAATTATTTGAGAAAGCAAAACAAAACAATAGCAGTAGGAAAACTTCTAATGATGATGACAGCCTCTTCTTCAGTAATTTCTCACTTCTTGGTACTCCTGTCCTGAAAGATATTAATTTCAAGATAGAAAGAGGACAGTTGTTGGCGGTTGCTGGATCCACTGGAGCAGGCAAGGTAGTCTCTTTTATTCTTCACTATTAAGAACTTAATTTGATATCCATGTCTCTTTTTTTTTCTAGTTTGTCTGTAGTGCTGAAAAGTATTTTTGGAGAAATTCTTACATGAGCATTAGGAGAATGTATGGGTATAATGTCTCGTATAATAGAAATTACTACACTGATAATTTACTCTAGTTTTTTATTTCCTCATATTATTTTCCGTGGCTTCTTCTTCTACATATTTATATTTTGCATCACATTCAACACTGTATCTTGCACATGGCAAGCATTCACTAACTTTATTGAATAAACGAATCATCCATTTTACCCAGTCTTCACCAGAACAGACATTTTTTCAGAGCCAGTCCAGGAAAATCATCACTTACATTTTGCCTCAATAACCACATGAGCAAAAGGTCCCCATTTTTGTTAACATTAGAGTTTTCAGAATAGATTTAGATTTGCTTATGATATATTATAAGGAAAAATTATTTAGTGGGATAGTTTTTTGAAGAAATACATAGGAATGTTAATTTATTCAGTGGTCAACCTCTTCTCCATATCCCACCCTAAGAACAACTAAACCGGGCATATTTGGAGACACATCTGAAAAAAACTAGTAGATTAGAAAGAAAACAGTGCAAAAGGACCAAACTTTATTGTCAGGAGAAGAGAAGACTTTGTAGTGATCTTTAAGAACATAACCCATTGTGTAGATAATGATAAACACTTGCTGTCTTTTACTATTGAGAAAATAAATTTAAAAGACATGAAAGAATCAAATTAGAGATGAGAAAGAGCTTTCTAGTATTAGAATGGGCTATAGGGCAATAGGTATTTGCTTCAGAAGTCTATAAAATTGTTCCTTGTTCCCATTTGACTGTCATTTTAGCTGTGGTACTTCGTAGAAATGTAAGAAAAAGTTTAGTGATCTCTTGAAGCTTTGCAAAATACTTTCTAGAATTATACCCAATAATCTAAGTCAAACAGAAAAAGAAAGAAAGAGAGGAAGGAAGAAAGAAGGAAATGAGGAAGAAAGGAAGTAGGGAGGAGGGAAGGAAAGAAGGAGGGAAGTAAGAGAGAAGCAGTGCTACTGCTGTAGGTAAAAATGTTAATGAAAATAGAAATTAAGAAAGACTCCTGAAAGGCGATTATTTATCAATATCTAAGATGAGGAGAACCATATTTTGAAGAATTGAATATGAGACTTGGGAAACAAAATGCCACAAAAAATTTCCAGTCAATAAATTTGGTGTCAGGCTGGGTACAGTGGCTCACACCCATAATCCTAGCACTTTTGGAGGCAGAGGCAGGTGAATTACTTGAGTCCAGGAGTTTGAGACCAGCCTGGGCAACATGGCAAACCCCATCTCTACAAAAAATACAAACAAACAAACAAAAAAATAGCTGGGTGTGGTGGTGTGTGCCTGTAGTCCCAGCTACTTGGGAGGCTGAGGTGGGAGGATCACGTGAGCCTGAGAGGTGGAGACTGCGGTGAGCCATGATTGCATCACTGCACTCTAGCCTAGGTGATAGGCTAAAAAAAAAAAAAATTGGTGTTCACAATGATAATAATACAATTTGGTTGTTTCTCTCTCCAGTTGTTTTCCTACATATGAAACAGGCTTTTAAAATAAAATAGCTGGAATTGTGCATGTTTTCTTACATAAACATTTTCTTTCTTAATATGTTATTATTTTTCTTCTGTACTTGTGTATTATTACTAGCAGTTTCACTATTAAAAAATTATACCATAGGAGGGGCTGATACTAAATAAGTTAACAATGATCTAAACAAGGATGTTTATGAAAAGGTAGTAATTGTGTTTCATAGAATTTTTAAAATTAATTCTGCATATGTCTTCAAGATCAATTCTATGATAGACGTGCAAAAATAGCTTTGGAATTACAAATTCCAAGACTTACTGGCAATTAAATGTCAGGCAGTTTTATTAAAAATTGATGAGCAGATAATTACTGGCTGACATTACAATTGCATCTTATGGGAAGCAGCTATGAAGGCAGAGTCAGAGGAAAGCAGTGGTCCCTTGGGAATATTTAAAAACTTCTGAGAAATGGAGTTTACCAGCTCAATCTAGGAGGTTGTCTTTTAGTAGTATTAGGAATGGAGCACTTTATAGTTGTTTTTTTTTGGACAAAAGATCTAGCTAAAATATAAGATTGAATAAGTGAAAATATTAACATTTTAATTTAAATCTTACCCACTCAATACAATTTGGTAATTTGTATCAGAAATAACCTAATAATTCTTCTACTTCTATAACTTACTCTAATATGTTTGCAGAGATTTTATGTAAAGCTCTTCAATATAACATTGCTTTCAGGAGCCAAAAATTGGGTGGGAGGAGTCTCATAAATGTTGAATAATAGGAGTTTGATTAGATAAATTTTGGTGTAGTTCTATAATGGCATGCTATTCAGCCAATAAAAGGGCTCTTAAAGAATGACTGTGACAGATGTATATGATATACTCTTAAGTGAATAAAGAGTTACAAAATGTTATGTACAAGTTACAAAATGTTATGTACATTATGATCCATTTTTCATAAAATCACATGTGTATGTATATATGTGTCTGGAAGGATAAATTTATCAAGTTGTTATCTGTGAAATTTTGGGTATATTTTATATTTCTAGATTTTCTGTTACTTTGTTACTTTGCTGATAAAGTAATAACGTTGTTGACTTTTATCACTCTCCCCTATTCATAATCATCTAGGCTGCAAAGGGACCATGTCTTCTTTATTTTTATATTCCAAGGACTGTCAACAAGTGTCTAGCACTTGACAGGTATTTTATAGAAATTTAACTGAATATCTTTAGGAAATAGATTTTTGTTTGTAGTTGTTCTAGTCTACATTAAGTGTCTTGCACTTATGAAACTTCCTTGAATTATTTTAGTGAAGCAATATTAGTATAGAATTTTGCATCACAGGATGCTCTTGAGTGAAAGCTGGCTTGTGGCATCTCACCAGTGTTGGGAAGTTTCAGTCCTTCTGTTGTCCACATCACAGCTGAAGCAGTGCTGTTGCTGACAATTCCTGACACCACCTTGTCTCTATTATCTATCATTGCCTCACTATGGTACTGAGTTTTATCTTATTCTTGTAATAACCGGAACTCATATGTATAGAATAAGCTATTAGCTCATGTTTTTGCTTGCTTTTCATACAGAATACATGTCTGCAAAGAGTTTTATCAATGTTTTGGAATTTTGGGAAATATGAAGTTAAATTCATCATTGAACATATATACATACACACACACATATGTATAGACATGATACATGATTTATTTTATTTAATTTTTAAAATTTTATTCTTTTTAGAGATAGGGTCTTACTCTGTCACCAAGGCTAAACTTCAGTGGTGTGATCACAGCTCACTGTAACCTTGAACTCCTGGCTCAAGTGACCTTTCTGCTTCAACCTCCCAAAGTGCTGGGATTATAAGCATGAGCCACTGTGTCTGGTCCAATATGTATATATATATTTTTAACCTGGATCATCACTATATTGTGTTTGGGTTCATAAAGCTGTACTATGTGAAAATATCACTTCTAGTTTTAATTTTGTGCAAAACAATTTTATATAGAAATGAGGTAATTTAGATTTTTTTCCACGTAATAAGAATTATAAAATTTACTGAAACAAATATCAAAAAAATATCTGTTACTTGACCTTCCTTTCTTCTGAATATATTTTAGGTGATATTATTAAAATTTAAAAATGAAAATTAAAATATATAAAAAGTTGAAAATTCTTCTTCTCTTTACTGTCTCTCATTTGTCCATTTTCCATTCTACCGCATTCCCTCATCCAACCAAGGTAGCCAACCTGGGTAATTTTTTTTAGTATCTTTCCAGAGATGTTTATATATATATACACATATACACACACACACATATATACATATATATAATCAATATATATTTTTATTGTTCCCCACCTCTCTTTTTATGTAACAATATGCAGAGTTTTGTTTCTTGCTTTTCCCACTATCTTGGACAACTTTCCATATTCAAAGCACAGAGGACTTACACATGCATACACACTGCTGAATTTGTGTCTCTCCCCTGCCATTCATATGTTGAAATCCTAACTCCCAAGTTGATGGTATTGCAGGGTGGGGCCTTTGGGAGGTGATTAGTCCTTGAGTGTGGAGTTCTTAGTAAATGAGATGAGTGTCTTTATAAAAGAAGCCTTAGAGAGACCCTCACCCCTTAGAGACAACCTCACCCCTTAGAGAGAACCTCACCCCTTTCTGTCATGTGAGAACACAGCAGGAAGACAGCTGGCCATCCAGGAATCAGGAGTCTCTTAGCAGACCCAATCTGCTGGCACCTTGATCTTGGACTTCCCAGCCTCCAGAACTGTGAGATATAAATTCCTGTTGTTTATAAGTCACACAGTTCATGGTATTTTGTTATAGCAGCCTGAACAAGGACACACACACACACACACACACACACACACACACACACTTAAATAGATGCATGGTATTCTATCATATGGATGAATATTCTATGATAAAATGAATCACTATTGATTGACATTTGGGTTGTTTCCAATATTTTGTTAACACAAAGAACAACACTATAAATAACTTTATATACATACCATTTAGCACATCTGCAATTGTATCAGTAGGCTGCCTATAAGTGGTCAAGCATTTGTGTACTTGTGATTTTGGTAGATGTTGTCAAATGTCCTTCCCTGAAACTTGTACCAATTCATACTCATGCCATACACTCTATATAAGAGTGCTGATTTTCCCACAGTGTTACTAACAGATGATATTATCTAATTTTAAAAGTTTCTCCTCTTATAGAGAAAATAGTATGTCAATGTATTTTTAATTTGCATTTCTTTTATTATGAGTAGTGTAAGATATCATTTCAACTTATACACAGGAGGAATTTCTCTCTATATAAAGTGATCCTAGAATCATAATGAAAAATATCACCAACTCATTAGGAAAATGTACAAAACATTGAACAGATATTTCATCAAAAATAAAAATATAAGTGGCCTTTAAACATTGAAAGGTAACATTTGAACAAAGACTTGCAGGAGTTGAGGGATTAGGGAATGTAGACTCTGGGAAGAGTCTTCAAAGTAGCAGGTGAAGCAAGTGCAAAGCTTTCAGATGGGACTAACTATACCCGTCTGGTTTGAAGAACAGTAAGGAGGTCACTGAGGCTGGCATAGAGTAAGACAGGAAGGGTAGAATACTGTCAGAGAAGTAATCAATGGTGGAGGTAGGGGGTAGACCATAAAGTCCTTCATAAAGAGTAAGGCTTTTTTCTCTGGGTGAGATTAGAGGCCACCAGAAAGTTTTAAACAGAAGTAACAGGGCCACTTTGGCTAATGTTTTTAGGCTATTCTATAGGGAGACAAGGGAGGAAGCAAGGAGTTGAGTTAGGAGTCTATTGTGCCAATTCAGGCAAGTGATGATGGTGGCTTGATCCAGGTAGTGGTGGAAGTAGTATAGTAGGAAGTAATCAGATTCAGGACATGCTTTGAAGGAAGATCCAATAGAATTAATGGATAAGTTGAACAATGGTATATGAGAAAATTCATAGAGGAGTCAAAGATGATTCCAAGCTTTCTGGACTGAGTAACTGGAAGGATAAAGGTGCCATTTACAAGAAAGATAATGGAAGAAACAGGTTTTGGATGGAGCTTGGTTTGGGGATATTAAGTTTGAAATGCCTATTTGACATCCAAATAAAGATGTTAGTTGGATGTACAAGTCTAGTTTCAAGGAAGAGGGGGCTGGTAGTGTGAAGATGGGGCTGGATGAGATTCCAAAGGAAAGAGGGTTGATAAGAAGAGAAAGGGGTCTAGGGGTTAGCCTAAGGGCATTCTAAATATTTGAGGTTAGGGAGGTGGGTGAAGAAAATCCAATAAAATAAAAGTCTGAGAAGATAAAGTTAGTGAATGAATGTGGCATCCTGGAACCAAACTGATGTCAAGGAGAAGGGTGTTATCAGCAAGGTCAAATGCTCATTCATCAAGTAAGATGAAACTGTGATAATTAACCAGTGTCTTTTGAAATATAGAGATAACTCGTGACTTAATGAAAGCAATAGTAAAGAAGGTCAGACTTGACCAGAATGAAATTAGAAAGAATAAGAGGAAAGAAAAGACCAAATACAGACCACCCTTGATGCCTTATTCTTTTGATATACTCTTGGTGTCCACTTGCTAATACAATTGACCCTTAAACAATACAGGCTTGAACTGCATAGGTACACTTATTTGTGAACTTTTTTTCAACTAATACATTGGAAAAATTTTGGGAGATTTTTGACAATTTGAAAAAACTCACAAACTATGTAGGCTACAAATATTGAGAAAATTAAGAAAAAGTAAGATATGCCATGAATGCACAAAATATATGTAGACACTAGCCTATTTTATCATTTACTACTATAAAATACACACAATCTACTATAAAAAGTTAAAATTTATCAAAACTTAACACACACTAACCCTTACCCTACCTGGCACCATTCGCAGTCAAGAAAAATGTAAACAAACATAAAAATATAGTATTAAACCATAACTGCATAAAACTAACTGTAGTACATATGGTACTACTGTAATAATTTGGTAGCCACTTCCTGTTGCTATTACGGTAAGCTCAAGCGTTGCGGGTAGCCATTTAAAACACCACGTGATGCTAATCATCTCCATGTGAGCAGTTCTTTCTCCAGTAAATTGCATATTGCAGTAAAAAGTGATCGCTAGTAATTCTCGCATATTTTTCATCATGTTTAGTGCAATGCCGTAAACCTTGAATAACATCAAGCAATCCATACAAAGTGCCACTAGTGATGCTGTGAGTGCTCCCAGGAAGCACGGAAAAGTTGAAACAGTACAAGAAAAAAGTTGAATTGCTTGGTATTTACTATATATTGAGGTCTGCAGCTACAGTTGCCTGCAATTTCAAGATAAATGAACCCAGTATAAAGAGTACTGTAATAAAAGAAAATAAAATGTGAAACCACCAGTGCAGCTATGCCAGCAGGTGTGAAGACCTTGCACTTTTTCAAAAATACAAACTATGAAATATGTGTTAACATAGTATGTTAACTATGAAATATGTGTTAACATAGTATGTTAACTATGAAATATGTGTTAACATAATATGTTAACTGTGAAATATGTGTTAACATAATATGTTAACTGTGAAATATGTGTTAACGTAATATGTTTATGTTATCGGTAAGGTTTCCAGTCAACAATAGGCCAGTAGTAGTTAAGTTTTTGTGGAGTCAAAAATTATATGTGGATTTTTGACTACACAATGAGTTGGCACCCCAACCTTCATGTTGATAAAGGGTCAGCGGTATATTATTTAGTTTTTGTATTTATATTCATAAATAAGATTAAATCTATATTTCCAAGCAATCTTCATAAGATTTTGTTGTTATTATTATTATTATTATTGAGACGGAGTCTTACGCCTTGTCGCCAGGCTGGAGCACAATGGTGCGATCTCGGCTCACTGCAACCTCTGCCTCCCGGGCTCAAGCAATTCTCCTGCCTCAGCTTCCCAAGTAGCTGGGACTACAGGCACGCGCAACCACATCGGCTAATTTTTGTATTTTTAGTAGAGACGGGGTTTCACCATGTTGGCCAAGATGGTCTTGATATCTTGACCTCGTGAACCGCCCGTCTTGGCCTCCCAAAGTGCTGGGATTACAGGCGAGAGCCACCGCACCCGGCCATTAATATTGTTACCCAATAAAAAAAATCTGGAAGCTTGTCTTCTTTTCCCCTGATTCTGTAACAGTTTAAATAGCACTGGAGTTACCTGTTTTGAATTTTCTTTTTTCCCAAGCGGTCCCTTATGAGTTTTCTCTCTGTTTTATTTATTTCAATTTTTATATTGTATTTTTGCAACTCCTTTGATGATACTTTTCTTCTTGATTAGGTTTCTACTAAAACCAAACAAGCTTTCCATGAATTAGCTTTTAGATTTACTTATTAGTTTAACTGTTCTATTGTATCGTTATATCAACTGTTCTGTTGTATCTGTTGTATCGTTAAATTTTATAATTATAAATTATAAAATTTATATGTTTATCTTTATTAATTATTCTATTTTTCTTCTGCTTTTTTGTTGTTTTTCTAGTTTTTGAGTTAGATGTTTGATGCTTTTTTAAAAAGTTGTGCATTTTCCTCTGGGTAATACTTTAGCTATGTATTATGGATTCTGGTATATAGTGTTTCTATTACATTGTTTTCTAGAAAATCTGTAGCTTTGTTTTATATTTGTTTCCTCTTTGACCTAAGATATCCTAAGGGAAAGTTTAACATTTTCCAGAAAGAAAACAAATTTTCTTTGTTTTCCAAGAATGTTGTTCAAATTATTTCTACTTCTTGGAATTTTTATCATTTTTGTGTATCCAGTAAATAGTCAATAATTGTACTTGCTCTCTGACCACATAAAAGAATGTATTTGTGTAATTTCTATTAATAGATTAGAGTTCAACTCAGATATTAAATGTACATCATTATTCATGATATTTAGGTCTTCTACATCTTCACTTATCTTTTTTCTACTTGCTTTGTCATTAACAAATAAAGTTGAATTAAAAGCTTCAACTACGTACGTTTCTCTCTGTTATTCCTTATCGGTTCTGTAATTTTTACTTCAAGAATATTGCTTTTTAAACATAATGTGTAGATACTTATAATTACACTCTAGCATTATAAAGATCCTTTTCTTTTTCATTGAATGTATTTGGGCCTACATATATATGTCTAACATGAAAATTATAGTCTTTTTTGTTTCTTTGTTTGTATTTACAGTTTTAAGTTCCATTTTCAACCTTTATGCATTCTTTGCTTTAGGTGTGTCTCTTTTAGTTAGCATAAAGTTAGGTTTGTCTTTAATTTCATCTGAAGTCTTTTCCTCTTAATAGATGGGTTAAGCCAATTGAAAAATAAAACTGACTTATATGCTTTTATGTCAAGTATGTCCTCCACAAATATTTTTGAATAGATTGGCTAATATACTTTGGAATTTGTTTAAAAAAGGTTTTTTAAAAAAATAATTGTGGTGAAATGTACATAACATAAAATTTATCATTTTAACCATTTTTAAGGGTATAGCTCTGTGGCATAAAGTATACTCACATAGTTGTGCAACTGTCACCTCCTTTTGATTTTTGTTTACTAATTTTGTAAATTTGTTTCATCTGAGTTGTCTTACTATGTTTTGTTGTATGTTTTTCTTTCCTTTGTTATGAAGTCACTGTATTGTCTGTAGACTATGTGTATCTGTGAGTGTGTGTGTATATGTGTGTATTATGGCTTTTTAAAAAGTCTGTATTTGTGTTCCAGTGGCAATAATTATACTAATAACTTTATGTTAAATTTTTCATTCTATGTGACCCTAGTTCACTAATATGAGCTCTGATAAAATCAGTGCTTTTTCAAGGTTAGGAGATCGAGACTAGAAGATCGAGATCATCCTGGCTCACACGGTGAAACCCCGTCTCTACTAAAAATACAGAAAATTAGCCGGGCGTGGTGGTGGGTGCCTGTAGTCCCAGCTACTCAGGAGGCTGAGGCAGGAGAATGACGTGAACCCAGGAGGTGGAGCTTGCAGTGAGCCGAGATTGCACCACTGCACTCCAGCCTGGGCGACAGAGACTCCGTCTCAATAAATAAATAAATAAACAAACAAATAAATAAATAAATAAATCAGTGCTTTTTCTTCCTCTGCTACCTCCTTTCCTTCTACTCAATTTTAGTCAGTAGTAGTATCTTTTTTCAGATTTATCATTGTATTGTTAAATCTGCTTATGCTTCTGTTACTTTGTTTATTAGCTTTAAATGATACCTTTTGATTTTCAGCTTTTCTTGATAAAGTAATCAGCAAATTTCCTTTACACTCCACACTTACACCCCATTTCCTTTGTTTATTTGGTTTTTACTGCTAACTTTTCTTATTGTCGGGCATATAACAGTTCTTCAACTCTAATTCTGTCATTAGTTTTAATTTTTGTTCACAGTTATATAAATCTTTGTTCACTGATAGTCCTTTTGTACTATCATCTCTTAGATGACTGTATACTCCAAGAAAAGCTCATGGGAAAAATATTACCTGAATACATCTCTATTACCTAATCTCTACCTAATAAGATGAAGATAATGAATCTACTTTGTAGGATTTCTGTGAAGATTAAATAAATTAATATAGTTAAAGCACATAGAACAGCACTCAACACAGAGTGAGCACTCAGCAACTGTTAGCTGTTACTAACCTTTGCCATTCTTCTTCCAAACCTATTCCAACTATCTGAATCAGGTGCCCCTTCTCTGTGAACCTCTATCAAAATACTTGTCACACTATATTGTAATTGTCTCTTTTACTTTCTCTTGTATCTTTTGTGCTTAGCAGAGTACGTGGAACAGGAAATATTTTAAATATTTTCAATCAAATTAGTTAATAGGATCTTTAAAAATAAGAATATACACTTCTGCTTAGGATGATAATTAGGGGCAAGTGAATCCTGAGCGTGATTTGGTAATGACCAAATAATGATGGGTTGTATTTCCAGACTTCACTTCTAATGATGATTATGGGAGAACTGGAGCCTTCAGAGGGTAAAATTAAGCACAGTGGAAGAATTTCATTCTGTTCTCAGTTTTCCTGGATTATGCCTGGCACCATTAAAGAAAATATCATCTTTGGTGTTTCCTATGATGAATACAGATACAGAAGTGTCATCAAAGCATGCCAACTAGAAGAGGTAAGAAACTATGTGAAAAATTTTTTATTGTGCATATGAACCCTTCACACTACCCAAATTATATACTTGGCTCCATATTCAATCAGTCTACATATGCTTATGTTTCCTCTATGGGTAAGCTACTGTGAATGGATCAATTAATAAAACGCATGACCTATGCTTTAAGAAGCTTGCAAACACATAAAATAAATGCAATTTACTTTTTAAATAATGGGTTCATTTGATCACACTAAATGCATCTTATGAAATGGTGAGAATTTTGTTCATTCATTAGTGAGACAAATGTCCTCAGTGGTTATTTAAATGACATGCATATAAATGATATGTGGTATCTTTTTAAAAGATACCACAAAATATGTGTCTTTAAAAATACACTGCAAAAATTATTAAGATGATTTTAATAATTTTAATAATACTATTGCCTAATGGAATGAGCATTGATCTGCCAGCAGAGAATTAGAGGGGTAAAATTGTGATGATATTGTATCCCTGACTTTGAACAAATAACCATATAACTTCTAGTGACTGCGGTTCTTTGATGCAGAGGCAAAATGAAGATGATGCTATTACTCATTTCACAACAATATTGGAGAATGAGCTAATTATCTAAAAATTACATGAAGTATTCCAAGAGAAACCAGTATATGGATCTTGTGCTGCTCACTATGTAAATTGTGTGATGGTGGGTTCAGTAATTATTGCTGTAAATGTTAGGGCAGGGAATATGTTACTATGAAGTTTATTGGCAGTATACTCCAAACAGTATTTCTGATTCAAAAGCAATATCTTTGATAGATGGCGTTTGAAATTCCTTTATATAGTCTTTTATGAAAAAAGTTGCAGAGAAAATAAAATGTAGTTAAAAATACAGTATCCAAAAAAATGGAAAAGGGCTAACTGTGGATTAGATAGAAATGGCAATTCTTATAAAAAGGGTTGCATTCTTATATGAATGGCTCTCCATGTATATACTCAGTCATTCAACAGTTTTTTTTTAGAGCCCCATTCTTATTTTTTATACACTTTGAGAGCATAATGAAAAGAAAAGCTATCCTGCAAAAGTTTTGGACTTACTTCAGAGAGGATATACTTCATTCCTCAAAAGGCCTTCTTCCAGGAATAGTATTTCATAACCTGGAGGTTGGAAAAATCTGGATTTTATACAAAAAAATCTGAGTGTTTCTAGAGGACACAGATATTTGTCTAGGAGGAGAGTAGGTTGTAGGAGTGGTAGTACCTTGCAAGATAAATCATGGGCTTTATTTACTTATGAGTGGAAAAGTTTTGGAAGGTGCCTTGCAGACTTTTTTTGTGTTAAGTATGTGTTTTCCCATAGAAATCAATTTATAAATGGTGGTTGGATTTCCTCAAATCAACCTTTAAAAGTATATTTAGCCAAAATATAACTTAAATATATTACTAGTAATAAATTTAGTACTGTGGGTCTCTCATTCTCAAAATGAGCATTTACTAATTTCTGAACACTGTGCTAGGTCCTGGGAATACTAAGTTGAATAAGACATAGTCTATTTTCTGAAGAGTTTATAGCAGAGGCCCCTGTATTAATAATGAAGGATTGTGTGGTATGTGAATAATATATCAATAAGGTTGTTAAAAATAATGAAAAAAGGAGAAGAGGAAGAACATCTTTTTTTTTTTTTTTTCTGATTGCATGGGCATCCTTAAAATTATTTTTGAAGTGTACAATTCAGTGTTTTTTTAGCATATTGACAGGGTTGTATGATCATCACCATATTTGTGGCCCCTTGAAAAGAAATCCTGTGCCCATTAGCATTCAATTACCATTCCTTTGTAGCTAAGTCTTCCCCATTCCAGCTTTAAGCAATCACCCATCTACTTTCTGTCTCTATAAATTTGTCTCTTCTGGATGATAATATAATAGGAGTTTTTGTGCCTAAATAAGCTTCTAAAGAAGAAGAAGTTAAGGAATCATCATTCAGCAAATATTTATTAAGACTTGCTATATTTTATACAGTGTACTAGGAGTTGGAGATGAAAATATGTGTAGAACATGAATCATATACTTCAGGGGTTCGTGGACTAGTGGGAAAGACAAACATTTCAATAACAAATCAAACTGGTGATGTAATAGAAAATGACGGAGGCGTTTTTACAGGAGTAAAAGGAGGTAGCATGGACTCTATCTGGGTCTGCATGATGTGAAGAGTAACCTCCTTACACAAAGAGGCACAAGGCTAATGTCCTCTGATACAATGATTCACCATGCAATTCTAAGGGTGACAAGAATGAAACTTAGGGCCTTGAAGGAATATTTTGATTAAGAGCTGCCAATAAAGTACAGTGAAGATTAGATTGATGTGAAGAAGTAGGAGATTAATGAGTAAATGGTCACTGGCTTGTTGAGAAGATTAACTGAGATGTACATATAATGTACCTAACACAACGTCTTGTACAAAGTAGCCATTCAGTAGAGACTAGCTTGTATTATCTCCCTTTGAGGTGAAGAAAACTATTAGAAATAGTATTTCTATTACTGATAGTATTTCTTCTACTTATGCCTCCCTTTGAGGTGAAGAATACTGTTAGAAAACATGACATGGGAGAAATACCCCTGAGAGCCAGTTCTTGTTAGTGACTACTGTGCAAAAAAGATGGAGGTTGGTGTAATTAAGGAGAAGGAAAGCCATGAAGCCAAAGAATTATGAAAAAGCATCAATATGAATTTTCATGATATGAATTATGAAAAAGCATCAATGTGAATTTTATAACCACAAAGTGGTCACTTATGGTTATAAAAGGATGGTCACTTATAAATATGGTAGTTGTTCTGTGTGATACAATTTACAGAAGTTGGTATATCGTGTGGAAGAAAACAGCATAGAATCCTGAAGGTCTGAACTGTGGCCACACTGGCTCCATGCTCAAGAAATGGCAATGGGGTTGGGAGGTGATTCCACTTTATGTCCCTTTCAGACACATAAACATGACTTGTGTGAGTACCTTATGCCAGACACTATTCACTGTGTAGTGAGCATGGTGGGTATGAAACGACAACTTTATTGTCTTTTCTGTCAAAGAACTTGTAGGCTGGTTGGGGGAAGAGACCATTTCAATATGAAGTGCTGAGCTAGAGCTACCCTTAGGGCACTACAGAAGCCTAGTTGATGGTTTTTAGCCTGGCTGGACAGTTCAGGGATCTCTAAAATCAGACGCCTTGAAGAGTGAGTCGAAGACAAAAAATATATTTTGGACAGAGGAAATTGTATGAACAGAAACACAGGACATGAAACTACTTGGTTGGTGCAGGGTATCATCAGGATAGAACCAGATAGAACCAGATAGAACCAGAGTGTAAATAAGCCAGAAGGCCATGTCATGGAGGCCTTGTATAGCAGTCTCAAGAATTTGATTATGGAGAACTTTCATCAGGGGATGATGTAATCAGCTTTGAAGTGTGGATATATCACTGACTGTGATAGTGAGGAGCAGAATTAAGGTGGACATGATTAGAAGCTTTGTGAATAGCAGAAAGAACATAGATTTTGAAAGCTGACAGACTTGGGTTACTGAAGAAAGTTACTTAACCTTGCTATGTCTTGAGTTTTATCCTCTGCAGTATGGGGATAATACTGCCTATTTTGTAGAGTTTAGTGGATTATTCTGGCATATATAATATAAAATAAAAGTTATTATTATTATTGATGGTACTATTTGCTATTCTGACTAGAAGGAGAAAGACTAATAGGAAGCTATTTCAGGAATCCGGATATGGTCATGATGGACAGGAAGAGACAAGAGTTATATATAGGAATTCTGGGAAGATAAGAAATGTCATGTTTATGTACTATTTGCATCCATCAGAAAAGGCATCAGGAAAAATGATCCTTCAGGAAAGAGTGATATTTTTTCTTTAAGAAATTAGAAGAGGAGAGAAATTGGTTTGAGATTAAGGACTCCATGCATAACAAAAATTGGGAGGGAAGACAGGTAGAAATGCTATGGGGTTAGGAAGGAAAAATGCAGAGGTGAATTACTTAGAATTGAGACATCTGATCAAGACAGAGGAATCATAGCTTTTGCTAACGAAGTACTAGTGGAAGATGCCACTAGGTGAGGTTTAGTAAATAATTGTTGACTATAGGCTGCATTTAAAAAACTAAACAATTTATGCTTCTTCTTTGCCTAAGTGTCAAATAAAACATTCAGCTTTTTATTTCAAAGTATCTCTGAGTCCCCATTCCCTTTTATGTTCTGCTGACTTTTGTAACTGATTTAGGCTTCCTTAGTCATCTTATGATAGAAAAAATCACCCAGGCATTTCCTACATTTCTTGTATTTTTTAAAAATGTAATGGATGTAATGAATTTTAAGCAAATGTAATGAATACAATGAGTAACTTAGTATATGCTGTTTTCTTCTCTATACTGAATGTTTCATATATGTTCTTTTCTATGCAACTACATGGTCAATTCCTTGAAAATATCAACTCCAAAATCTTTATTTTGGTATACTCCATGTAGCACATTGAGAGAGTATTAAACTCTTGTTGGATGATTGTTTCAGAAGTGTTTTGAAGTAGGCATGTCAGTTGCAAAAATTTTGCTCAGCAAATGTTGTTCTGTCTCACAGTCTCAAGACATTGAACAGATGATTACATGGTAGCATGTGATTGCTGGGAGTAACAGATAAAAGTAACTGAAAGTGCTCAGTTATCCTGACAGTGAAAATCAAAAGTGTCCCCTATTTTCAGTGACTTAAGAGTTTCCATTTTTGTGTCTTTGGTATTGTTGTTAAATAAGTGTTCTCACCTTTGAAAAGGCCAATAAGAATTCAATACACTATAATGCCTATGTGCCAAATGAAGGTGCCCTTTTTTTTTTTTAAGTGTGGAGGAGTTTTGATCATAAGAACTTGAAATACCTACAGAATCCTTTATGGTTAAGCAGCTGGTGCCAGCACAAAATCCCTCAATATGTTCTCCATGAAGCCCTGTTCACCAAATGCAAACATTCATGATTCAGTATGTTTTCATTTTGACTGCCAAAGTTGATCTATTTCTTAATATATTACATCTAGACTTGGAACTGGAGATGAGAACAGAATATTATCTTCCTCATTTTTGTGTTTTTGTTCAACTCTAATGTCTGCAAAGCACTTGCGTATGTAATGATCCTTGATGTCATAGGAGCAGGCAGGTAAGTGTAAAGTTGTCTGGATAGGAGAAAGCACGCACAACATATTTCACATAGTTTTCTGATTTCAGTTTGTTTTTGGAAATTATTCACTCAGTGAGATAGCTTAAAGACGTTATCACGGGGAAGGGCATGGAGATAGTTCTGTGTTGATAGAAAACCTGTAATGTACAGCCATGAGTGACGAATCAGGTTCGGATTCTTCACCTTCAGTCCTCCTTTTTCATAAACAGCTCCATGTTCTGTTTTACATTTTCTACTTTAAATATAGGTTATAGAAGAATGAATTTCTAGGCAAAGTGACACTTATTTTAAAATACTATTATGTATCCCTGTGCCCATTAACTTATCCTACCATTTTTCTTCCCCTGTGTCCAAACCACCTTTAGAATCTCCTAAATATTTGTAGCTTTTGTAAACAGCACTGGAGACTTTGCTAGTTTAAAAGGAGAAATCAACATAATTAAGCCCTAGTTAATACTTTTGGAACCACGTAATGGTCTTCTTTAAGTAAGTGTCTGTCATGACAGCCATTACATATACATTATAATAAAAATTTATTTACTGTGTAAGTTGAAGAAGGTAAAATCTGGATGTAGTTTCTAAACTCTGCTTGGTAGTTTTGTACTTAAGTCACTAGAAGAAAAAAAAATTGGGAGGGAAGCTGACAAGAGTTTACTGAAAGAAAAAAATACTTGGGAGGGAAATTGGCAAGAAGTATGAAAAAGCTTGGGAGGGAAGTAAGCAAATAAATGAGTTAATGACTGTTCTGGAAAATAAATTCTATCATGCAGATATCACATGACTGATTAAATTTGAATTTGACCTCCTGCTTTCCAGGTCTGGTAAAAACTAACCTGCAAGAACTTGAAACTTAACCTTTGAATGGTCAATCCACCACTGTAGGAGAATTTATGATCGTTCAGTTGGGAGAACTGAAAATAAAAAAGTACCATAGGAATTAACATTTGCATTCACTAGCCAACACATAATGGACATCTAAAACAGGAATTTGAGGCCAGGTGTGGTGGCTCATGCCTGTAATAACAGCACTTTGGGAGGCCGAGGTGGGTGGATCACAGGAGGCCAGGATTTCAAGACCAGCCTACTAAAACACACACACACACACACACACACACACACACAAACCAGGCATGGTGGTGCACATCTGTAGTCCCAGCTACCTGGGAGGCTGAGGCATGAGAATAGCTTGAACCCAGAAGACGGAGGTTGCTGTGAACTGAGATCATGCCACTGCACTCTAACCTAAGTGACAGAGTGAGACTCTGTCTCAAAAATAAAATAAAACATATATTTGAAACACAATGAACTATGTCCCTTAAACAAGAATAAACATCACTAAATGACTGTACCTTGAACTACCTGTAATTTCTTCTGATAGGTAATTAAGCTTCAAAGCACTGACACTTATTTACTGTAATATGAAGCAATAACTTTAAAAAAAACAACAACAAAAAACTATTGAACCAGAACCAAACAGGAATGCTATAGCATTTTGTGAACTAAACTGCTATTTCATTTCATTTGAGCTCTGGAACTTGAAAATAAATGCTAGCTAACATCTGTGAACAGAACAGACCCATAAGCACTGTGCTAACCACCTTTCATGAACTGGTCATTAAATCCTCACTTTCCATTTGTCTAGTGACAGCTTCACTCGGAGTTTGCAGTCAAAGTGAAAACATGCTGAATTCCAAAAGTGTGAGCTGTGTTTTAGAAGTTAATCACAATTCTGGAACTAATTATTAGCTTAACAAATGAGAGTTCTTATGTCTTTAAAACCAAAATAGCCCTAAGTCTGTCCCTCCTAGTAAGATTTGGGTCAGTGGAACAGTAGTATATAAATATAATTATAGCTGTCTAGGAGCAAACTATCCTATGAATAGATAATAAAATTAAGACACTGAAGCCATGTTTTCATATTAAAACACAAAGTAAAACATCATTGTTTTCCAAAGGTAAAAGCCATACTGTATCATGATATATCATGATATATATATATATATGCCCGATGTTTCAACCCTCTTGAAGAATTGAGATTCTTGACTCTACACTCTTAGCGTTTTCTATATTGAACAGATGTCTAATTTAAGGAGGTCAAGAGAAATCTTACACTTATTTTTTAATGGTACCTTAGACATAGAAGGAACCTTAGAAATCTCTGGCTGATTCTTTACATCTGCAGATGATCATGTCGCTAGGCTTCTGACTCTATAGCCATAGAAAAATGTTCATGAAGACCTTTCAGGAAGGGAATGTTGGTATTTCTGAAAATTGAGTACAAGTATTCTCTAGACAAAACAGCTCTTGAAATGGTAGATTGTATTCCCATTATTATATTTCAGAACCAAGACATTAATACCTACTTTTTATTTACCAGGTTTAGTTATTATTGAATTAGATTTTATAAATTAAAGAAATAGATTTCAATAAATATCTGTTGAGTTCCTAGTACGGACACACTGTGTTTGGCACCAGGGATGTTGCCTGCAAGTATAACAGGAGTTCATATTTGTAATGAGTTTATGATTTACAGATATTTTGAGGGTGAAGATATATACATATATATGTGTATACATATATATACACACACACATATGTGTATACATATATATACACACACACATTCATTTAGTAGTATTTACTACTAAATATTTTATGAGTGCAAACTTTGAACTGGGGACTGGGTCAAACTCTAGGAACATATTTGATGACAAAGACATAATCCTGTCCTCAAGGAGCTTTCATTCTAGTAGAGAGGATGAAAACCAGTACAGTTTTGTAAGTTATATGATATTGCTTAATGTAGGGTTCTTATGTAAGTCTAGAGAAGTAGCATTTAATCTGGTCTTAGAAGGTCAGGAAAGGTTTCCTTGGAGGAAGTGACATTTAAGCTGAGAGAAGATGGATAAACAGGAGTCATCTGAGTGAACAACAGGGAGAACATTCCAGAAAGAGAACACAATGTACAAGGCCTGATGCCAAGAGAGAACATTCATTACATTGGGGAACTATAGTCAGTTCTGTGTGGTTGGGATGTAGAATGAAATGAGCCTGGACCCAAGAGAGCACTTTGCCCTGTGGGGAAGCTGTAGATATTACAGTAAGGTTGGAGTCTGGAAAAGTTTGAAGAGGCCAAGTAAGATTCCTAAGTACCCATTGGATCAAGGTCCTTAATCTTACAAAAACTTATGCAAATAAATAATAAATAGATGACAACCCAATAATCAAAAATAGACAAAACATATAAGAAGAAAATGTATTAAAAATATTCAAAGCATTCAACATATACAAATGTGTTCAATCTGATACATAATGAAAGAAAAGTATAAAACAACATTGGGCATGACTAAATAACAGTATGAGGGAGCCTGAGGAGAGGCAGCATTTGAAATTTCAGTACGGAAGAGAAAAGGGGTGACTTATAGAACAAGGAGACAGAAACCATAGAACATGTTTGGATCCTTTTCATGTGGGGACCCTTTTCTGAAGTAGGATGAATACAAGTAATGTGTGTGGATGCAAATATGAGGTAGGATGTAATGGGAAGTTGGGCAAATTCATATTTAGTCATTCATTCAAAAATACTTAATTGAGCTATTGCTGTGTGGCAAGCATCATTCTACAAATGGAGGACACAGTGGTAAGCAAGACAGTTTGTACTCTCGTGTAGCTTACCTTCCACTTTGAGAAGACAGATTACAAATAGGTTAAAAGTCAATAATACGATGTTTCAGCATTAACAATAAAAAATTAGGGTGATGTATAGAGTGCCTGGGAAAGAGCGTTCATGGACCTCTTCATTCTCTCCTCTCCTGGTGTCATAAGCTACTGCTTCATTAATGCTGCCATTTCTCTTTGTTTATGTTTCCAGTATAGTACTCACCACATTATTACTATAGAGCTACCTTATGAAGGTGAAGGTGTCCGTCTCCCTACTTCTAAAAAAAAAAAAACACCCAAAAACAAAAAAAGAGGCAGAAAGACAGAAGGTCCTCCACTAACTTTGATGTGTAACGTAACCAGTGAAATCCAATTATTTTACAGCACTCCAGCTATAGAAGAGTTTGGGAAATGTAGTGTTTAGTGTTCTAGCCTTTGTAGCACAGAAAATGCCTGGAAGGAAAGGAATTGTGTCTTCCGCAATTGCTTTTCTTTATGGGGAAGTGCTATAGCCCAAATAATATTTTAGGAATATTCATCTATTGTCAATATGCAAACTGGAAGGGGATAATGAAAATGTTCTGGTTAAAAGTTTATGAAATATTGTTATTCGCATTTTAAAGTAAAAAGGGGCAATGTTTAAGGGACTTGTTTAAGATCACAAGTCTCATAATTGGTGGCACCAGCAATACAATCCAAATCTAACTACTTATCTTTTTGCTATGCCTTATTAGTGTTCATATTAGAAAAGAAATTCTGTCTCAGACACTAATGACTTGTTCTTTGAACACCAATTACTTTAAGTTAGAACTTCATACTAGTTAATTTAATTATGGGGTCGCAGTATTATTAAACTATCAAGACTGTAAATTTTCTGTTTGTAAAGGAGATTATGATAACAAAGATTAGTGAACTAATGATATTGAGAATTCTATGACATAATTTTGGAAAATATTTGCAGGATATTTATTTTTGTGTAAATAATGCTTTCAAGCTACCGTTATCCTAAATAAGTGTATATTTGGGAAAACCACCTATTCTAACACACTTGAAATTTAAATAAGTCAGGAAATTTTTTTCCAGATCTTCTCCCAAATTATCTTCTTCTTTTTCCTCTCCTCTTGGGAAAGAATCTCTTCATGCCTCATAATATCAAATTTAAACTATGGAAGTCCAGGTGGTGGACAGTCAGCAAAGGGGAAGATGAGAAGCTTGTGTTACAAAGCCAGCTCTTGACAGAATAAGGATCTGGTAGGAACTTCAGAAGTAATGGGTAGGTAAGTATGAAGGCCAGCTGCTAAGATCTGAATTACAAAGCAGAAGACTTATTTACTAGGGAGCTGGAAAACATATTAGGAAATCCAGAGCAGGGACAAATTTCAAGATAGCACAATAATATAGCAATGAAGTACTGAGAAAAGAGGTTTTTTTTCAGGGATTGGATTTATTCTAGCATTTTAGGCAGCATTTTGGGCATTTCTAAGTGGGCAGACTTAGAGGAGGTAGTTAAGGAATTAGCAGCTGCTAAATGCCAATTCTTAGACCAGTTGAATCAAAGTCATCTAAAAAGCTTTCAGAAACCAGACTTTTTAAGGGCCATTTGAGGATTCTTAAATCTGGAGTCCAGAAATCCGTAGCTATATGAGTCTAAGGTAGAGCTAGAATAAGAAAAATAAAACAGTTTGTTTGTTTCAGGTATCTTTTCTAATATTATTTCCCTTACCCCAAACACCTTAAATCACTGCACTCTATAGCCATTCTTTTAAAAATGCTTGAATTATTCGTTTCAAAAGCAAATACAGATCTACACACATATAGAAATAAACATTAAAGAGACAAAGATATTAAACAGAGTTATATATGCTTACAAGTTCATACATATATATAAAACTGAATATTAAGTGTGATATTCGTGACAAAATCTATTAACATCCATTATGTTAGTGCTTTTTGTACCGTTTGTTGGGTCTAGTAAAAATTGCATTGGAATTTGAGTTTTCTGCTATACATTTGGTCGGTTCCTATCAGTGAAGGAAAACCCTTTTTTTATTATTATTTTTTATTTATTTATTTTATTTTTTGAGACAGAGTCTTGCTCTGTTGCCCAGGCTGGAGTGCAAAATGGCATGATCTTGGCTCACTCCAACCTCTGCCTCCCAGGTTCAAGTGATTCTCCTGCCTCAGCCTCCTGAATAGCTGGGACTACAGGCACCTGCCACCAGGTCTGGCTAATTTTTGTATTTTTAGTAGAAACGGAGTTTGCCATGTTGGCCAAGCTGGTCTTGAACTCCTGACCTCAGGTGATCTGCCTGACTCAGCCTCCCAAAGTGCTGGAATTACAGGCGTAAGTCACCACGCCTGGCCCCTTTTTATTTTTCAAGTTGATTGAAGATTCTTAGTTCTCATGCTTTCTAGTAGTGATTAATCCTTAGCCAATATTTCTATATACAGCTATCATGTTTGACTTAGGTCAACAAATGTTCTTTCCTAAAAAAACAGAATCCCAATTTTAATTTCTAAATTATTTAGTATCTATTTTCTGCTGTGAAAGTTGAATTCTGTTGATATATATCATACAGGGCCATGTAGCATTCTCAGCTACACATTCACATATATAGTAGCTGTATACAAAAATGTTTAATTCATTGTCTCTCTCGAATACTCTCTTGACTCTCTATATTCTCTCACACACTCTATTCTTCCCTTCCTCTGTTCTTTCTACCTGTTCCCTCTGCTCCTACCACACTTATTCCCCCCTTGTCCATTTTCCTTGTGCATAAAGCACAACACAAGTGCTTAGTAATTATTAAATGTTAATAACAATGACAGTAACCACCCAATGATTTAGTGTTAATGACATGCTTTATTGAATGACATTACCTCTAAAGTTCATGTTTCCTTTACCCAGCCAAGCTTCTTACACTCCTCCCTTACCACAAGCATCTATATTGTCAAGGTTGTTATAAAGAGTAACAAGCCAGCTACTAGAAAAAGGTTTATGGTATTTTCCTATCTACAAAGTCACAGGAAGCTCAAATGTACTCAGTAAATATTGCAAAATTACACAGGACCATTAAATGTAACACTTCGCCCTTTCTTTAAAGTTGTCTCTCTCTCTGTCTTTCTGTCAATATAGCAACTCCCTGTATCATTGCCCTGTTGTATTTGCAAATCAGAGTTAATAAGCTTTATATTAGCAATTACTCCTTAACAACTTCTGGTTTGTTTGGTCCAGTTGAATAATGTTAGCACTTAAAAAAATAAAATTATAAACATTTATGTGAAACGTGCATATATCATATTGGATATGTTGTTATACACTCCTTAATAATTAAGTTAATCTTTATTGCACACTTATTATAATATCACTTTGACCTTCTCTAGTACTCTTTATCTAAGTATTCTCAAGTGCTTTACAATCTCAAACAGACCCAATGTGTTGTATGCATAGAATCCTTTGAAGCTGACATTTGTCTTTCTGACCAGTTTGTTGTAAAGGAAATGAGCCAAAAAACAAGTATCTAGATGAGTAGCTCAAACATTAGTACACATAGTAATCACAGGTTAAAATGCAGATAGATTACCCTGTTGAAATTCTCATGAGTAAGAGTAGGTGAAGCATTTTAAAATAAGCTCCCCAGGTGATTCTGAAATTGGTCCAAGGACCACATATTAAGAACTAATGATCCAAATAATTTGACTTTTTATCTGTAGATTAAACCATGCTGAGAAAATTATTAAAAATTGAAATGGCAGTGGAGGATGGTTTGAAAGAAAAGGTTTTCAGGGCCCTTTCAACAAGAAAATTAATTGAACACAATATTAAAACTCTATATTTGGTTTAAGACTAAGGCTTTGTTTTTAAATCTCAGTAATTTTTATGTAACAGGTCAATTCATTCCCAGAATCTTAATTCCAATGAATGATTTCCCACAACAATTTTTGTGGATAACTCCAAGGGACCTCAAAGGAAGTTGTAGGTTGTAGTGTGAACAAAGAGAAGTGGAATTTGTCCCTGTGTGTAAGGTTTCTCTAAGTAGCACAGGCTGTCATACTGCTTTTTAAAAAAATTATGATAGCATCAAGTGGAATTAAATTTTTTAGATCATACTTTCACAGAAGGGAAAATCTACTGTGAAGGCTGGAAAACCAACACCCTTAAGATAAATATGTTACCAGATTTCAGCACCCTTAGTAATCAGCAAAGATAAATGTTTAACGTTGTGTACAAAATGAAGTGTTTTATGTTAAATCAGTTAGCGAAAGTCAAACACTAATAACGTGGTTACAAATGAACAATAAATTAGGTAACCAGAACAGGTACAGTGATTAATAGCAGGATATTGGTATTATTAATGTATTTTGTTTTAAAATAACGAACTTAATTACAATTCTCCTCATCCTACCCCCACTATTTTATTTTATTCCAGTTTCAGCAGTTTCATATTATGATCTCTGAGGCACTTATTATTAAAGTTATCCAAATGTACACATTTCTCTTTATATAAATGTTTCAGTCCAGAAAAGGAGGCCAAATACATTGCCTCAGAACATCTAATCTTTTCAGATGTGGGAATCTTTTATTTTCACACTTTTAAAGGTAATCTGTATTTCTGGTGTCTATTGTAGACAGAAAACTTTCATATGACAACACTCCTATTTTCTTAACTCCATTGATAGGGGCCAAGACAAATTCTAAGTAGAACTTTTTAGCCTGTTCTTCTTACCATCATTCTTTCACAAAACCTCCAGCTTTAGACAATTGCTATTATGAATTTGACATGTACTTTCCCAATCCATTTGCATAAATTTACACCCATATATATGTATAGTTATCTATGAATAATATTTAGTAGCTTTTTTGTGTGTGGCTTTAAAATTTACATAAATAGTATAATTTGTGCACATCCTTCTTTAATTTGCCTTCTTGGCTACTGTTATCTTTTTGGGATCTAGCTATGCTGCTGGTATATAGAATTCTATTTCATTCTTTTTTCATTGTTGTTTTGTACCCATAATGTGTCACATTTTATTTATTCCTTCTGTTACTGATGAACATTTAGATTCTTCCAGGGTTTTACTCAATACTGCAATGAAAATCTTTGAATTTTTCTCTTTTGCACATACACAAGAGACTTTTCTGACATATTATCTATAGGTGAATTGTGTGGTCACAGGATACATACACACATTTTAAATTTCACTAGATACTGCCAATTTGCACTTTGAAATAGCCATACAATTTACAGTACCACCAGCCACTTATGAAAGTTCCCATTTCTTCAAATCTTTGAAAGTTCTTGTTATTAACAGACATATTAATTCTTGCCATTCTGATTTGTAAATCAGAATCTCTATTGTTCTATCTCTAGTTCTAATTTGCAATTCTCCAATTACTTATATGATGCTATATATTTTCATGTTTGTTAATCATTCGGATTTCATATCTTTTGCCAATTATCTTTTTGATAAGTTATTGTGGCGGCCATGAGATGTGCCTTACAGAGGCCTTGCTAGAGGGAATATGATTGAATGAGAGCCCCAGATGCTGTGTATTAAAATCCTTCACTGAGTCTCAAGATTTCTCCTTGCACATGAATGAATGAGTAAAGCTGGGATACTAAAGCAGATGTGTATTTGGGAGATATGAGACTTCTTTAGTGGCTGATTACTGGCTCACAAATGACTTTGCCAAACCTTCCTTAGACTGCTCAGTGTTCTAACATCTTCTATCCAGCCTTCTACCCTTCTTTCCTTTACTAAGGGATTGAATTTACTTTGATGTTTCATAACCTCCTCTGCCTCCCTCCTTATTTCCTTTTATACCATTATTTCCCCTAATAAATCCTTGCACATTTAATACCATTTTGCCATTAGCAACTTGCAAGTCCTGTACTAACACAGTTCTGTACATTGCATTACCATCCTCTAGAGTGGGATCTTTTGTTGTAGAGAGTTTTAAAATTTTTATGTAGTCACTTTTATCCATATTTTTCTTTATGGTTTGTATTTTTGTGTCTTTTCTTTAGCATCTTTTCTAACAGAAATAATTATTATATAGATAATATATAGAATAATATAATAGAATAAATATTATTTATATTTTATAACAATGTGGTTATATATTATATAACAATATGGTTATATATGTCTAAATATTATAATAAAATTTGTTATACTTATAAAATATAAATAAATATTGTTATTTTATAACAATATAGAATAATATAATAGAATAAATATTATTCTATATTGCCAAAAGTTTGAAAGTTGCAATCATTAGAATTAGTTTTTGTATATTGTGTAAGTTAGGAATCTAATTTTATTGTTTTCCATATGGAAAGCCACTTGTCCCAATATAATTTTTTGAGTAGTCTCTCCTTCCCCTATTGTCATTTTGACATCTTTTTTCTAGGTTCTGATCTATGCATGTGTTTCTTTATGGAATAGTTGGCCCTTTGTATCTGTGAGTTTTGAATACATGGATTCAATCAACTACAGATAGAGAATATTTAGAAAAAGCATCAGAATTGAACATGTATATATATTTTGCTTGTCATTATTCCCTAAACAATATAGTATAACAACTATTTATATAGCATTTACATTGTATTAGGTATTGTAAGTAATCTAGAGATGATTTAAAGTATACAGGAAGATGTGCATATGTTATATGCAAATACTAGCCCATTTATATAAGGGTCTTGAGCATTCATGGATTTTGATATCTACAGAGAGTCCTGGAATCAATTCCCCACAGATGCCAAGGCACAACTGTATTTATTCGATCATCTACTTGTTTAATTTCACATCAGTATCTACATTTAAAATAACAATAACTTTATTCTGTATAATTTTTATTACTTAGGATTAGAGAGTTTCCTCTGGTGAGGCATCATAGTGTCTCAAGCTGACCATAAAGACAAGGGAGGGCTAGGATCAGTAAGACTGGGCAGAGGAAGATACAATAGATCTCCTATGCATGAAACAAAAGTGCAGCTCGGAAACCTGCTCTTTCATTAAGTTGTCCTCTATACCCTCACTAGATTGTAAGCTCTTGAAATCAGAGGCTATACCTTAATTGTCTCTGGTACCTACAATACCTCACTCACTGCTTGGAACATATTGCCTGCAATAATTAAGCCTGGTCTGGCTCCCAAAACATAGAGCAAATCTAACCAGAATTTACCACAGTCGCTATCCAAAATACCAATTACAGTTGACCCTGGGACAATGTGGGGGTTAGGGGTGCTGATTCCCCATGTAGTTGAACATGTTGCATAACATAATACATAACTCTTGTTATTATGTAACAGGGTTGAAGATGATAAATCTTTGGAAAGTGGGGCAAATAAATTCTTATGAATTTCATATCTTCCACATATGTTTTACTTTTTTGATAAGAAGTGGTAACCCAGTTCAGAAGGAAAATAATCATCCCCTTTTACTTATGCAGGATATTCAGTCTATCTTAGCACCATAATAGTGAATGATGGAAGTCAAGCTCTATGAATACATTCTTATGTACATATATATGGCTATATAGTATACATGCATGCACATATACATATATACACTTTCATATATGTGTATATACATGTCCATATATGTATGTATATTCAAATGTATATGTGTATATAGCCAAGTTATTGTGCAGTTGACCTTTGAACAACATGGGTTTGAACTAGCAGGTGCACTTATACATAGATTTTTTTTTTCCATTTCTGCCACCCCTAAGGTAGCAAGGCCAACTCCTCCCCTTGCTCTTCCTCCTCAGCTGACTCAACATGAAAACTATGAGGATGAAGACCTTTATGATGATTCACCTCCACTTAATCAATAGTACATACATTTCTTTTTCCCCATGGTTTTCTTAATAACATTTTCTTTTCTCTAGCTTGCCTTATTGTAATGATATAGTATATAATGCATATAACATATCAAATATGTGTTAACTGACTGCTTATGTTATCGGTAAGGCTTCTGGTCAACAGTAGACTATTGCTAGTTTAGTTTCTGGTAGTTACAAGTTATATGTGGATGTTTGACTGCATGGGGAGTCAGCACCCCAGCCCTCATGTTGTCCAAGGGTCAGTTGTAATTGGTATTTTGGATAGCAGCTGTGGTAAATTCTGGTTAGATGTACTATATTTGTAAATGAAAATCACATTGATTAAATATTATTGAGGAGAGCATTTCTAAGGGTAAAATCTTGTCTAATGCTTGAAACATCTTCAGTTTCCTGTCAGTTTAGATCTTTTTCAAGTAATTCTGAAAATCTCTCTTTTAAGCTAAATTTAACACAACCAAATAGCCAAATATTTGAGTTCCACTAATGAAGATATCTGAATTTCTGTTAAAAGTTTGAGATATATGTTAAACCCTTCTAATATAACTCTTCTTTCTCTCAGTCAAACCTTTTTTTTTTTTTCTAACAGTTGCTTTGCTTCTTCTTTCAAAGTCATGCTTCAGCAAGGTTGCTATTTAAATGTCTGACTAAGCATGTTAGCTATATGATAAGATGGCTGGATAAGAGATAAATATAGAAAATTTAGCTTTTTTTTTCTACTTGCAATAACCCTTTAGGAATTAAAATGGAAAACTAATAACTATTTGATTCATAATAGTAGCAAACCATAAAATATTTAGACAAAAATCTAAGAAATGTATAAGATATATATGGAGAAAATTGAATTGAATAAACCCTTATCGAACTACGTAAAACAAGACCTGGATTAATAGAAAGATCATGATTTTTCATAAAATTCTGCATCTTAAAAATGTGAACCCTATCCAAATATAGGCACATTTAACAAAATTATAAATACAACCCAATAATGTTGGTTTTGAAATTTTGTTAATTGGAACTTAAATTTCATATAGGAAGAAAAAATAAAAAATAAAAAATATTTAAGAGTGCATGCTTTGTATACAAATTGCCTTAATTGGAATCCTGGCTCTATCATTTATTAGCTGTGTTATCGTTGGGATGACATCCATCTTTTCTTATAGATATGCTTAAAACAGTGCCTGACATACAGTAAGCACTAAATATCCATTAGCTATTCTTCTTATTATTTATGTTATTAGTATTGTTAATATTTGTTATTATATGAGAAGACTAAATGACCAAAGAGAGTCAAGAAATTTATGAATAAGATTTATGCTTTGTCAGATATTAGAGCCATTAAAAAAAAACCCAAAGTGCCAAAAAACCTGGCAAAATGTTAATATAGGAATAAAAAAATGGATCTTAGGAAATATGAGAATATGATATATGATAGATGCTAAATGAATTCAGTAGAAAAAATATTAATTTAATAAATCATGCTTGCTATCCAAGTAAAAGAAAATGAGGTTAGATTTGTGTCTCATACCAAATATAACCATAAATTTTACCTTGATTAAATTTTTTAATTAAAAAGAGCAATAATATTTGAAAAGAAATATAGGATCCTCAATGTATATCAGTTACCTGAAGGGTGGGTAGTACTTTTCAACAAATATAGGAATTAATCACTTGGAATACTAGAAGAAAAAAAGATAGCAAACAAATACAGGAATTCCAATTTCCAGCAGATACAGTGATTTCGTGAAATGTTAACTGTGCACATGATAGATGGTCTATGGATAGTATAAAAGAGAAAAGAAAAAATGTTTTTTAACATATGCAGCAAAAAAGGTTGTTAACATCTATTACATACAAATAAAAATGAATATGTAACACAGAATTCAATAAAAATAGGCATTTCACAGGAGAGCAATTCAGATGTTCAGTATTTACAATTTCATAGGTATTAAGGAAAATACAAACTAAAATGGCAAATTACCAAAAATTGAGGTGTGATTATATTAATATCTATTGGTGGTGGTGATTATGGGGAAACAGGTACTTTCAAAACTTGCTAATGTAAATATAATTCTTTTGGTTGTTTTGTAAAGGAACCTGGCAACATCTTTTAAAAATAAAGAAAACACATACTTTTGACCTAGCCATCCCATTCATGAGAATATGTCTTAGAAAAATAAGATCACAAAATCATAGAGATTTATGTGCAATGATATTATTGGTAGGTTCTTTTATGAGGAGGAGTGTGGATAGTAAATGCCAGGGAAAGTCACATAGCACCTAATAAGTGTATTTATGAACTACAAAAGCTTACACTTTCAGTCTAGTCTAGTCCAGACTGCAAATAAATGTGAGCAAGTGAACTCAAGCACAGAATTGCTTGAAGGCAGGTTGCATCAATCTGCTTTCTTACAGTATCCTGATATTGACTTATCAAGAAAGTTACTGTGGTGTTGATTATTAAAATATTTATGTATCTAGGTATTTTTCATTCAGTAGTATGTTATTCAATTAGCAACAAGTGTAGGGATTTAAAGATATTCTTGTTTGTTTTTACTGCTGAAACATATTCTAGTGGAAATTTCAAATAAACAATTAGCCATCCTAAAAGCAAGTCACATTTTCTCAGAAAAGACAAGGTAAAGAACTTATATGTCCTCCCTCAATTCATTTATAAGAATATAAGATGAATAAAAATATCATAGCACAATTTAGCATTGTAAAATAAAATTAACTGGTCATTTCTAGTGTGGTCATGCTTGGAAGGTGAAAGAAGTCAAGATCTTGTCTGGGAACATCATGTCTACCTTGACCTCACCCTTAAGAATCCTAGCCTTTAGTTTAAAATCACATGGCTACGTACACACCAACTTCAACAACAGTACATCTGGCAAGGTCATGCAAACCTGGGACTTGAACTTCTGATTCTAAGTCCAGTGCTTTTTCTGGACATCATCTCTTGTACATTCCTTATGATGATATGCTATGTGATCAGGCCTTAAAATCTGCTTTTTTTTTTTTTTGTAAAGGCAGAATGGGGCATATTATCACGTCAGGTAAGCATTCTATTCAAGGATAAATGGAAATAAATGTCATATATAGGTCACTGATAAATATCTCATTACAAAATTATGAGAGTTACCAATGTTTGAGTAACTTAATATACAATGTTTTTACAACTGTTAAAGGAAGATATTATTATCCCCATTTTATAGATGGACAAGTTAGGGCCAGAAAAGACTTCCTCAAAGCTGTTAGTCCTGTAATGGAGACAGGGCTAGAATACAGGTCATTTTGCTCTTTGACTAATGTTACCACTCATGTTTTGTATTTTGTGTAAAGTTTTATTTCATTTTACTTTATTTATTTTTTGAGACAAGATCTTACTCTGTCACCCAGGCTGGAGTGCAGTGGAGTGATCACGGTTCATTGAAGCCTTGACCTCCTGGGTTCAAGTGACCTCTCAATCTCCAGAGTAGCTAGGGCTACAGGTGTGTGCCACCATTCCTGGCTAAATTTTGCATTTTTTGTGGAGACAGGGTTTCATTATGTTGCCCAGACTGGTCTTGCACTTCTGGGCTCAAGCGATTCACCTGCCTTGACCTCCCAAAGTGCCAGTATCACAGGCTTGAGCCACCATGTCCGGCCAAGTTTTATTTTAGAATTTAAAAAAAACAAATTTCACTTGGATTGTTACATTTTATCTCATTGCTTTATATTTATAGAATTGCTTTATAAATGCCACTTTCTTAATTTTCATAGTTAGCACTCTTTATGAAACATAAACTATTATTTGACCCAGGTTTTTTTAGAGGAATTGAATCAGAGACCTGTTAAGTAAATGAGATTTCACAATAAGCCAGACAGATCAGAGTTCAAATTCTGGGTCTCACATTATCCAATTCAATATTCCAGCTTTGTTACTTATTGAGCAACCACTACAAACACAGTTTACATGACATCTGATAGCTCTCAAAATGGATTTTACAAACATAATTCAGATTTCAACTCAGCAGTGACTCAGTAGGAAGGACACTTGGATGCATTTCTTTATGGCATTTTTCCCAGGGCACACACAACCTGGAAGATCTCCCAAGTATCAGGGAAGGTTTCACCCTGAGGAATCCCATTCCTTCTAATCTGGGACAAGGCGAAGGAGAGTAGTCTCTCATCAGCCATCTCCCCAGGCAGGCCTAGGCCCTCCTGGAATGCATGCCATGGCTTACTGACTGAAAGTGTTGAAAAGACCAGGCACTGTGGCACACTACACTATTCTTAAAATAAAAAGGAATCAGAGTAGCTTGTGGTTATAATTGAAATGGACAGAGTAACATGGTGCCAAGAAACTATTAGCAATTCCTTCCCGAAATCCCTCATTTTCTTAAAGCATTTTCTCCTTTTCCTCAACAAGGTTTAAGTTAGGATTTGAAAGATGATAAGACTAAAAGGAGGGTTGTTTCTGGTCTTTGGAGGAGTTTGATGTTCCATTCGATCAGAGTGTGCAAAGCCTGAGTTCACATGAGATCTTCTGATCTCTTTCTCTAATATTTTTCACCTTATTCATACAGGAAAAAAGGAAGGGAATACTTTATTTTCATTCTCCCTCCTCCTATTTCCTTGGCTTGTTTAAAATATAAATGTTATAGACACCTAAGATAGAAATTTGACTGAAACAGCCTCTTAATTATTTTCTTAAAAATTAATGTAATAAAATCACATTGTAGTCTTTGGACATTTAAATCTAGAAGGGATATTTTCTTTTACTTTTTTAAAAATTTAATTCAATAGTATTTGGACTACAGGTGGTTTTTTTGTTACATGGATAAGTGCTTTAGTGGTGATTTCTGAGATTTTGATATACCCGTCACCTGAGGAGTATCCACTGTACCCAATATGTAGTCTTTTATCCCTCCCCCTGTCCCACCCTTCCTCTATTGTCCCCAAAGCACATTTTATAATTCTTGTGCTTTTGCAACCTCATAGCTTAGCTCTCACTTATAAGTGAGAACGTGCGATATTTGGTTTTCCATTCCTGAATTACTTCATTCAGAATAAATTGTCTCCAGCTCCATCCAAGTTGCTGCAAAGGCCATTATTTCATTCAGTTTTTTGGCTGAATAGTATTCCATGATGTATATATGCCAGATTTTCTTTATCCACTTGTTGATTGACAGGCATTTAGGTTGGACCCATATTTTTGCAGTTATGAATTGTCCTGCTATAAATGTATGTGCATTTTTTTTTCCATACAATGACTTCTTTTCCTTTGGGTAGATACCTAGCAGTGGGATTGCTGGATCAAATGGTAGTTCTTTTAGTTCTTTAAGGAATCTCCATACTGTTTTCCACAGTGGTTGTACTAGTTTACAATCCCATCAGCAGTGTAAAACTGTTCCATTTTCAGCACATCCATGCCAACATCTATTATTTTTTGACTTTTAAATTATGGCCATTCTTGCAGGAGTAAGATTGTGGTTTTAATTTGCATTTCCCTGATAATCAGTGATGTTGAGCATTTTTTCCTGTGTTTGTAATTTGTTTGCATATCTTGAGAATTGTCTATTCTGTCTTTTGCCCACTTTTTGATGGAATTATTATTTTTTTTTCTTGCTGATTTGTTTGAGTTCCTTGTAGATCCTGGATGCTAGTCCTTTATAGGATGCATAGTTTATGGATACTTTTTCCCACTCTGTAGGTTGTCTGTTTACTCTGCTGATTATTTATTTTGCTGCACAAAAGCTTTTTAGTTTATGTCCCATCTATATATTTTTGTTTCTGTTACATTTGCTTTTGGGATCTTAGTCATGAACTTTTTGCCTAAACCAAGGACAATAAGAGTTTTTCCAATGTTATCTTCTAGAATTATGTTTTCTGGTCTTAGATTTAAGTATTTGATTCATCTTGAGTTAATTTTTGTATAAGGTGAGCGTTGAGGATCCAGTTTCATTCTTCTACATGTGACTTGCCGGTTTTCCTGGCACTATTTATTAAATAGGGTATCCTGTCCCCACTTCATGTTTTTGTATGCTTTGTCAAAGATCAGTTGGCTTTAAGTATTTGGCTTTATTTCTGGGTTCTCTATGCTGTTCCATTGGTCTACTTGCCTATTTGTGTACCAGTACCTTGCTGTTTTAGTAACTATAGCCTTGTAGTATAATTTGAAGTTGGGTAATGTGAGGCCTCCAGATTTGTTCTTTTTGCTTAGTATCCCTTTAGCTATGTGGGCTCTTTTTTAGTTGCATATGAATTTTAGGATTTTTTTCTATTTCTGTGAAGAATTATGATGGTATTTTGATGAGAATTGTATTGAATTTGTAGATTGCTTTTGGCAGTATGGTCATTTTCACAATATTGATTCTACCCATCCATGAGCATGGGATGTGTTTCCACTTCTTTGTGTCATCTGTAATTTCTTTGAGCAGCATTTTGTAGTTTTGCTTGTAGAGATCTTTAACCTCCTTGGTTAAATATATTTTCATGTATTTTATTTTATTTTATTTCATTTTTTACAGCTGTTGTAAAAGGGATTGAGTTCTTGATTTGATTCTCAGCTTGGTTGTTGTCAGCAGGGACATTTTCTAAAGTATGGACTGTAGTTCCTTATCTTCTATCTGTTTCTTATTGACACCTTCACTTTTCTTGTCCTTTTTTCCCACTATTATCTTCTTGACTCTTTAATATGTAGATATCTGCTTCTCCTGACAATTTTTGCTTTTCCAATTTTCTTTCTTTTTTTCCTCTGCACACATTTATTTATTTTCTTCTATGTAGTTCTTTATTTTTAACTTAATATTTGATTAACTTGCCTTCCCTGTCTCTCTTCCTTCTTTCCATAAATCTTCATTAGTTGCCTGTGCTAGGCTAGGATTCTATACCCTCTAAATCCATAATCTGTTTTCTATAGTCAACTGTATTATAATCATACTGTCAAGATAATTACTTATTTTTAGTACTTAAAAATATTTTGAAATTTTAACCAGTTTAGTTAATACAATGTTGAGTTTGAATCTGAAAAAACAGTGGAAAACTGTAATAATTTTAGCAACCTCCTGCTTTTTAATAATGTATTAGAAAATTCGCCTCTTTTTCAAAAGCCTACAGTGAATCTATTCATACAAGGCAAAAGCAAACCATTCTCTTCATTCTCTTTTTTTCCCCAAAAGATTTAAGTGCTTTTTTGTTTGCTTTTTTTTTTTTTTTTTTTTAAGATATAGAGTCTTGCTCTGTCACCCAGGCTGCAGTGCAGTGGTGTGATTGTAGCTCGCTGTAGCCTCGAATTCCTGGGTTCAAGCAATACTCCTACCTCAGCCTCCTGAGTAGCTGGGGCTACAGGTGCATGCCACCACGCCCAGCTAATTTAAAAGAAAAAAATTGTGTAGAGATGGGTCTTGCTATGTTGCCCAGGCTAGTCTCAAACTTCCAATCTCAAGCATTTCTCCCACCCAGCATCCTGAAGTGCTGAGATTATAAGTGAGCCACTATGCCCAACCAGATTTAGTTTTTAAAAAGAGAATGCGATTTGAAAAGGGAAAAATGTGAGGCAGGAGAGAAGAAATACACACATGAGCTGTCCTGTAATTGCTATAAAACTGAAATCTTCTGCCTCGCTAAAGGAGCACTTCCATGAACACCTCTAAATTACCTCATTACCTTCTAAATTAGGCGTGAAGTCTACCTTCTAAATTATGAGTGAAATCTACTGCAGTCTTATTTGGATGGAATCCTAGGCACGTGGTCCAGTTCATGAGTTGAACAAAAGCATCCTCTTTTAGGCCAGGTAGAAAGAAAGAGCTATGTTTTACAGGTCTCATAACCACAGAAAGTCCTCCTCATAAGCAGTGCTTATGGGTATTAATGACCTCTCTCTATTTTATTTCTCCAGCGCCTGAGTAGCAGAGTCCATTGAGTCCTGCTACATCTCCTCCAACATGTCAGCATTTTTTTCACAGGCCTTTTGTCACTCTAGATCAGAAACGTTGATAGCAACAGTTCCTTGAGGGCAGTGGCTAGCATGATTCCAGCCAACAGGAGCTGCCAAATGGTTCTCAATACAAATGACTACTTATTAATCTATTTACTTTGTGCATTTGGAGTTTTGCATGTGAAGTCCTATTTATGTCCATATAATAGATAAATGAAACAAATGAATAACAGAAGTAACCATTTTGACACTTTAGATATAGATAATATTGGATTATTTCTGGATTGTGAAAGAAGAAGGAAAAAGCATATGGAAGAGAATTTTTAATAGAGGGGAGGAAGAAGGAGGTGGAAACAAATGTACAAGGATGGGAGGAGAAAAGGGAGAGAGCCTTTTTTTTTTAAGGCTAATGAGAGTTTACTACCTATCTAACTCTTCTCATTCTTCAAGACTCAGACCAAATCCCATCTATTTGAAAACCTCTAGGGTATTCTATCTATTGTATACTTCAGTTATGTGCAAAATTAATTTGCCAATAATTGTGAACTGTTTTATAAACTATCTTAAAATGGTTAGCTAATCTTTGGGATGGTATTTAGCCTTCTCCAGGATTATGACTTGCCTTCTAAATTAGACATATAATGCCTAGGAGTCAAGGACTATTTCTCATAAATTCCAGTCTTCTTTTACAATGCCTAGAATGGCTGTTGCCACAGAAATGTTCATTACCTGGGAGAAAGGATGACAGGAGAGGCAGAATGAGTGGAGAGAGGTCGTGGGAATGAGGTGCTGAGGATAGATGAGGAAGAAAGCTGTTTTAGTTGGGAGGATAGGTGAGAGAAGTATGGAAAGGAATTGCCTTGGGACCATGGAAGCCCAGTGAAGATACTTAGATCCTGCAGAGGTGTAAATAGTGTTCTTTTAGTTTCTCTTATTAGGAGGTTGATTCATTTTGGGAGATTTCTTTTGAAACGAGTGAACTTAAATTGGAGAAAAGTGCATTTTAGTATGTTGATAGCATTTGAATTTGTAAAATGGACCTATGGATGATCTACACACATTTATATGCCTATAAATATATATATATATTTTATGTTTTGGTATTTTATAATTATTATTTAATGATCTTTAATGACATTTTAAAAATTAAATAAAAATTTACATCTAAAATTTCAGCAATGTTGTTTCTGACCAACTAAATAAATTGCTTTTGAAATAATGGAGATGCAATGTTCAAAATTTCAACTGTGGTTACAGCAATAGTGTGATATAAGATGTGCCTTTCAAATTCAGATTGAGCGTACTAAAAGTCACTCTCTAATTTTCTATTTTTGATAATAGGACATCTCCAAGTTTGCAGAGAAAGACAATATAGTTCTTGGAGAAGGTGGAATCACACTGAGTGGAGGTCAACGAGCAAGAATTTCTTTAGCAAGGTGAATAATTATTGGTCTAACAAGCATTTGCTGTAAATGTCATTCATGTAAAAAAAATTACAGACATTTCTCTATTGCTTTATATTCTGTTTCTGGAATTGAAAAAATCCTGGGATTTTATAGCTAGTGGGTTAAGAATCACATTTAAGAACTATAAATAATGGTATAGTATCCAGATTTGGTAGAGATTATGGCTTATTCAAAATCCATGCCCATATTTTGGTGTCTGTATATTTGTTTGCCTCATGGTATAGTTTACTACAAATGGAAAACTCTAGGATTCTGCACAATACTGGCAAGAGAAGATGTAAATATCTGTGAGTTCCATCATGGACCCCGCCACTCCAATGTACACACCAGCTTTAGGCTTCTTGGTATAGATAAACATCTACTTTCAAAGCTTTTCATCATGATTTTCATAGCAAAATAGGAAGGCAAATGATGTCACTTAGCTTAAAATCTATCATATTTAAAATAAACAGGACAAACACATTAACATTGTTGGGGGAGGAGGTCCCTAGGTAGAAACACTCTTGGTCCAAGCCTTTTAAAGCTGTTAAAGAGATGTAAATATAGATAATGTATGTCAAGGAGAGAGCTTTGTGGTTAAACTGTAACTTTCAGTTTAAACAATTATTGGTGACTCTGATGTCAAATGTTTCTCAAGCTTTATCTGAACAAAATTCTTCTCACTTTGTTGCCAAAGTTGTTAACAAGAAATCACATTGACTCATTGATGTGTTGGCTCCTTTCCCTTACTTTCTGTTGCTTTCCAAAAGCTGAGACTGGAAACTAACGCTCACTGAGCACCTGCAATTGCCTGGGAGTATTCTAGTCGTGTGTGTATTTTTGTGTGTATGTAATCCCCTTACAGCTCTGCAAAGTAAGAATTGTTCTCCCTGCTTTACAGAAGAGATCATAAGATAATTGAGACTGTTAGATGTTAACTTGCCAAAAGCCACACAGGAACCAGGTCCTTTTGATTCTTTACATTAAACCATGCTTTGATCTTGGAAACACATTGTAAGGTAATAAATCAATAGATATGGATAATTCACAGACAAGATAATGGCTTCTAAAAAATATGGAAGTTCATTACTTTTATCTGTGAGCCAAAGTAAGATTTATTCTAAGTATTCCACAAATTTAGATAAGATAGAGTATATGGCTTCTAGACATCCAACGTAGAATTGAGTTTGTGTTATCAGTTTAAGATTTGGTTTTGCTGTAAGGTGCCCACACTTTGAGGAACTACAAATAATTGTCTATTCTTATTCTGATCAGAATGTGTAATGTATTGTCCAGTTTGGGATGAAGAATTTATTGTTTCTAATCTCATAAGAAACTTGTCATACATGTGAGGGAGAGAATTAAGAACTGAGTGTGGGGGATGGAACTGTGTACATTTTGACGGGATCCATTATGTAGCTCTTGCATACTGTCTTCAAAAATAAGTTACACTATAAAGGTTGTTTTAGACTTTTAAAGTTTTCTCATTGGTTTTTTAAAAATTTTAAAACTTGGTTTTAAAAATTTCTTAATTGTGTGCTGAATACAATTTTCTTTTTCACAGAAGTACCAAAAATTACATGTATAAACACAGAATCCTATGTGCTTGAGATATAAGTAAGGTTACTAAAATCACACTTGAAAAATGTAAATGTTATAAAGAAATTGTCTCATTTCTATTAATATGAGAACTGTGTCTTCATCTTTATTACCGTTCTAAGGTCAACTCAATGTAGATTTTACTTGCTTATAGTTTCATATTTTAGCTAAATAGTAAAATAATATGGATATACATTTTGTTGTGAATTATTCATACTTTCCTTATTTGGAACTTTTATAAATATGACATAGAGACTGAAACTACAAGGAACAAAATGCAATATCAATTCTACAGTTGTGGCAGCACTGCTATCAATTTGTTGATAGTGGTTAACACTTAGAAAAACATTTTTAAAATAATTTCACATAAGTACTGTAATTCATTAGCTATCTCTGACATTTTACAGTTTGAAATAGTTTATTTTCTTCTTGGTGTCTTCACTAAAACCCAACATCTTCGAGGGCAGGAACTGTATAATTTTTGCCATTGTATTTTGAGCACATAGCATGGTACTTGTCTCTAAATAGATACTATTGTTAAAAGTTGGTTTTTTTTTTTAAGGTAATATTTTATAGTGTATGCTATGGTACAATTCAGTTTGTGACTTTTGCTAGTTTATGCCACTTACAGTTAGCAAAACCACTTCAGCAGTTCTTGGAATGTTGTGAAAAGTGATAAAAATCTGCAACTTATTCCTTTATTCCTCATTTAAAATCATCTACCCCAGTAAAAACATGTATAAAAGAGCTACTTCTGCACCACTTTTGAGAATAGTGTTATTTCAGTGAATGGATGTAGTGACCATATTGTAATGCATGTAGTGAACTGTTTAAGGCAAATCATCTACACTAAAAGACACAGGAAATAGTAATATAATTTCCTTTTTCTTTTTAGAGCAGTATACAAAGATGCTGATTTGTATTTATTAGACTCTCCTTTTGGATACCTAGATGTTTTAACAGAAAAAGAAATATTTGAAAGGTATGTTCTTTGAATAACTTGCTTATAATGCTTATGCTAAAACACAAGAAAGAAAGTCTATCCCATCATAGATTGCATTTTACCTCTTGAGAAATATGTTCACCATTGTTGGTATGGCAGAATGTAACATGGTATTAACTCAAATCTGATCTGCCCTACCTGGCCAAGAGTCAAGATTGCTTTCATTAAAACCTTTTCTGACCACCTCATGCTAAACCAGTTTCTCCCATTGCTGTACTGTTATAGCAATTGCTATCTATGTAGTTTTTGCAGTATCATTGCCTTGTGATATATATTACTTTAATTGATTATTATACTTAACATTCTTATTTACTTTTTTGTGTATTTTACTCTGTCTTCTCCTTAGATAGTAAACTTCTTAAGAAAATACATATGCTAAGTGTTTTACTGGTTTAATATAGGTGAATGCTTAGACCACTCATCTACCTCAATACTTCCTTGGAGATCTCCTCCTCAGTCACACAGAGCTCAGGAATTATATTTCCTTGGAACTCCTGTTAGGGTCCAATATACATGAAATTCCCTAGACAGACAGACAATCAGTATATGGCTTGATTTCAAAGTTTCAAAATGGTTTCATGGACTATCAAATAGTTTATTGGGAGAACAGTTACATACTCTTCTAGAAATAAAGATTTTAAGCAATAAAGATGTATATGTATATAAAATGGCTGGATTATTCCTAGAAGTACCTTTCTTAGAATTTAGTTAAATTTAATATCCAAGATACTATCTTTACAACCCTGAGACTGTGAAAAGTAACTTCTATCAATATAAACTTTACTACATTTGTATTGTGTTAGTGTGTTACAGTACAAACTAGAACAATGTATCTTTCTATATGATATATTACATAATGCCTTAAAAAACTGGTATTTCTTAGATGATTCTAGTCAGGATTTACTTCTAGAACAGATTAAAGTTTTATTAGAGGAGAGTCAAATTAATTATCCAATTCTCAGTTGTTATTGTTGCTGTTTTATTTTTAGCAAAACAAATTAGTCTTAATGTAAGCACTTGAGAAATAAATTGGTGGTCAGCCTAAAATGTAAACAAGAAATTAATAGAAAATTTAAAGAACAGCAGAGCTCTGACATTTAAAAGAAATGAAGTACAAATCTCTAGGGACCTTAAAGGTCATCTAATAATTTCCTCATTTTCGAGATAAATAAACTGAGACCCAGAGGATAAATGATTTGCTCAAAGTCAAATATCTACTTAATATAGGAAATTTAATTTCATTCTCAGTCTGTTAACATGCAACTTTTCAATATAGCATGTTATTTCATGCTATCAGAATTCACAAGGTACCAATTCAATTACTACAGAGTACTTATAGAATCATTTAAAATATAATAAAATTGTATGATAGAGATTATATGCAATAAAACATTAATAAAATGCTAAAATACAAGACATTATTGCAATAAAGTATTTATAAAATTGATATTTATATATTTTTGTATCTTAAAGCTGTGTCTGTAAACTGATGGCTAACAAAACTAGGATTCTGGTCACTTCTAAAATGGAACATTTAAAGAAAGCTGACAAAATATTAATTTTACATGAAGGTAGCAGCTATTTTTATGGAACATTTTCAGAACTCCAAAATCTACGGCCAGACTTTAGCTCAAAACTCATGGGATATGATTCTTTCGACCAATTTAGTGCAGAAAGAAGAAATTCAATCCTAACTGAGACCTTGCGCCGTTTCTCATTAGAAGGAGATGCTCCTGTCTCCTGGACCGAAACAAAAAAACAATCTTTTAAACAGACTGGAGAGTTTGGGGAAAAAAGGAAGAATTCTATTCTCAATCCAATCAACTCTATACGAAAATTTTCCATTGTCCAAAAGACTCCCTTACAAATGAATGGCATCGAAGAGGATTCTGATGAGCCTTTAGAGAGAAGGCTGTCCTTAGTTCCAGATTCTGAGCAGGGAGAGGTGATACTCCCTCGCATCAGCGTGATCAGCACTGGCCCCACGCTTCAGGCACGGAGGAGGCAGTCTGTTCTGAACCTGATGACACACTCAGTTAACCAAGGTCAGAGCATTCACAGAAAGACAGCAGCATCCACACGAAAAGTGTCACTGGCCCCTCAGGCAAACTTGACTGAACTGGATATATATTCAAGAAGGTTATCTCAAGAAACTGGCTTGGAAATAAGTGAAGAAATTAATGAAGAAGACTTAAAGGTAGGTATAAATTGCTTGTGGGTATTTCACCATACAGGGTGCAATTGAGTAGAATGCAATATGTAGCATGTAACAAAATTTACTCAAATCATGGGATTAGGATAAGGTTTATCTTAAAACTCAGACAGTATGAAGTTTATTAATTATGCAAGCAACTTTAAAATGTAAAATAACAAATGATTTCTTTTTGTGATGGACATACCTCTTCCCATAAAATGGGAAAGGATTTAGTTTTCGGTCCTTTACTAAACCAGTGATAATTGTGACTATAAGTTAGAAAGCATCTACTTTATTACCATCTTGAACCCTCTGTGGGAAGAGGTACAGTATAAGTAACTGTATAAATAAATAGTAGCTTTCATTATTTATAGCTCGCAAAATAATCTGTATGGAAGTAGCTTATATAAGGTATATAAACATTTAGACTCTTGATGGGACTCACATTCTAGTTTGTGTATCAGTCTTGCCTGAATTTAGCTAGTGTGGGCTTTTTTTATCTTGTGAGTTTGCTTTATACATTGGGTTGCTAAAGAGATTTCTTTTAGAGAAGGTATATGAAGCTCAACATGTACTAGTGCCAATCTTCAGACAGAAAGTTTGTTATATTAGGTCTTAAGAATAAAAGCATTTTATTTTTAAAACAAGAAATAATGTAAAAAGGAGAGTTTTTGTTATTTTAGTAGAAAACTTAATGCCTTGGATGAAATGAGCCATGGGCAGGGTTGTAATTAATTGATATATTTAATAGTATAGATCATTTGAGAATAATGTGACCTTTGACAAGACACAAGCCATTAACATCTCTAAGCTGAAGTTTCCTTCTTTGTAAAATGAGGGAATAAAATAGATCCCTAAACTGCGTAATTTTAGAATTTCCATACTTTACGAAGGTTTCCTAAACGATAATTCATCTATATAGTGTTTTGTTTGTTTGTTTGTTTGAGATGGAGTCTCACTCTGTCACCCAGGCTGGAGTGCAATGGCGTGACCTCGGCTCACTGCAGCCTCTGCTTACCGGGTTCAAGCAATTCTCCTGCCTCAGCCTCCTGAGTAGCTGGGATTACAGGCATGCACCACCACACCCAGCTAATTTTTGTATTTTTAGTAGAGAAGGGGTTTCATCATGTTGGCCAGGCTGGTCTCGAACTCCTGACCTTGTGATCTGCCCCCCTCGGCCTCCCAAAGTGCTGGGATTACAGGCATGAGCCACCGCGCCCAGCCTGAGCCACTGTGCCCAAACCATTTATATAATTTAATATCAATCTAAATGAATTTCTCAATCCTGAGCCTAAAAATTTAGTTGTAAAGAATGATAGCCTTGACTAATAATAGTTTCTATTTATGGATTGCATCTAGTTCTAGGTGGCATACATTTAGTCCCCACAACTACCCTGGAAGGTACTTAAAATTTTTCACATTTGCAGATAAGGAAATTAAAGTTCAGAGAAGTTCAGCAACACGCTTGAATTCAGGCAGCTCCTAGGCTGTTAATGGTGGAGTTTGGGTTCCAATTCAGATCTGTCTGACTCAAAAAATGCATACTCCTAACCAGTGCACTATATCCCAATACCATAGGACCTCTTCTTTGTGATTCATAGTGCTTTCCTATGAGTTTTGTTGATCTTGTGAGAAACAAAACTATGTTTTTCCTTTGGACTATCTGGAATCTCTCTTTTTCAAAATTTTGAAATGTATCGATATGCCAAAAGACAAAGATTTCTAGAGGAATAGGAATATGCCTAGGATGAGAATTATGTAATTTAAATCATAGTTGCAAAGAGAGATAGTCCTAAGTTACTAAGGAATGTTCAAACACAAATGGGCTTTCAGTCTATTGGAAGACCTTTATAGTATATACAGTGCAGTATACTGACCTGTACTTGTCCATGGACCCCTGAAGAAACAGGTTAAATCAAAGAGAGTTCTGGGAAACTTCATTTAGGTGGTATCATTCATTTGATAAAAGGTATGCCACTGTTAAGCCTTTAATGGTAAAATTGTCCAATAATAATACAGTTACATAATCAGTGATACATTTTTAGAATTTTGAAAAATTATGGTGTTTCTCAGTTTTAATAAAGCTGTGTTGCTCCAGTAGACATTATTCTGACTATAAAATGACATCATACATGGCATTTATACTGATTTATATTTGTTAAAATACACTTGGATTCAAGTAATACTATTTCTTTATTTTCATATATTAAAAATAAAACCACAATGGTGGCATGAAACTGTATTGTCTTATTGTAATAGCCATAATTCTCTTATTCAGGAGTGCTTTTTTGATGATATGGAGAGCATACCAGCGGTGACTACATGGAACACATACCTTCGATATATTACTGTCCACAAGAGCTTAATTTTTGTGCTAATTTGGTGCTTGGTAATTTTTCTGGCTGAGGTAAGAATGTTCTATTGTAAAGTATACTGTGATTTAAAGTTAAATTAAGATAGTTTTGAAGGATGTATACATATATATGCACACACTTAAATATGTATATATACACATACATATATATGTATACATGTATGTGTGCATATATACACACATATATAACTATGTATAAGTATGTATATATTTATATATTACATATATAACTATGTATAAGTATGTATATATTTATATATTACATATATTTGTGATTTTACAGTATATAATAGTATAGATTCATATAGTTCTTAGCTTCTGAAAAATCAACAATTAGAATCACTATTGATATTTTACTATTTCGTATTACATATAAAATATATTTAAATACAAATATAAGAAGAGTTTTTAATAGATTTTAATAATAAATGTTAAGAGATTCAAAAACTCAAAAGTAGAAGGCTTTTATTTGGATTGAAATTAAACAATTAGAATCACTATTGATATTTTATTATTTCATATTACATATCAAATGTATTTAAATATAAAGATAAGAGTTTTTAATAGATTTTACAGTAAATGTTAAGAGATTAAAAAACCCAAAGTAGAAGGCTTTTATTTGGATTGAAATTAAAGGCCAGGCATGGTGGTTCATGCCTGTAATCCCAGAATTTTAGGAGACTGAACGGGGAGGATTGCTTGAGCCCAGGGGTCGAGACCAGCCTGGGCAACATAGTGAGACACTGCATCTACAAAAACATTAAAGAATTAGCTGGGCGTAGTGGTGTGTGCTTGTATGCTACCATTTACTAAGGAGGCTGAGGTGGGAGAATCGCTTGAGTCTGGGAGGTCAAGGCTGCTGTGAGCTGTGATTGTGCCATTGCATTCCAGCCTGGGTGCCAGAGAGAGACCGTATCTCTAAATAAATTATAAACAACAACAACAACAAAAACACTGAAAGCAAATCTGTATTAAATTTTAAATTCATTTGACTCTAGATCATGGGTGTCCAACCTTGTGGCTTCCCTGGGCCACATTGGAAGAAGAAGAGTTGTCTTGGGCCATACATAAAATACACTTACAATAGCAGATGAGCTTAAAAAAAGAAAAAAAAGTCCATGCATAATCTTTGTGATATCTGCCACCACAGATAAGCATAATAGTCCTCTCATTCAAAAGGTTGGACACAGCTGCTCTAGATATTTTATTGTTAAATATGCAGGCAATTACTATTTAAATGAAGATTTCTTCACAAAATGAGATTAAATATGTATTAGTGGCTTAGCATTCATTTTAGACAACCCTTTTAGAGAGTCAAATCACACACTTGCTTACAGAAATTTTGTTGTCTTCAATGTCCCCATTGTGGTTTCTTTACCAAGCCTCTACTGTTCTTCACACCGCCAAGTTAAAAAAAAAAGAGTGGGGGCGGAAAGAATGAAAATTGCATGGTAGGCCCCAAGTTCAGATCCTCATCAGCACAAGAGGTGATAGTAGAAAAATAGTAATTTTTAAAAAGTATGTTCACAATTATACAACTAAGCAATTCATTCACCAGTGTTCACAATTCTATTGCCTTCTTTGAGCCAAAATTTCCATAATTTTTCTTTTAGACTAAGCTCCTTTATGATACCATTGTGCCCATTTCTCATTACTATTGAAATGTATCATGAGCAAGTCACATTCTGGTACAACTGCTAATCCAGGATGACAGTTTAGTTTTTTAAAATCCAATTGAGAGTCTTGTACTCATGACCAGAGAACCTAAAGAAAGGTTAAGATACATTTCGTCCTTGATGTAAGTGGTTTATCTATTTTTAGTTTTCCTAAGGTTCAAATTTCAATTTAGATTTATGTTTTTATAGGTTAGGTAAAATATGCTTCCCTTTTGAAATATGAAGTATGTAGTCTTTTTAAAAACTTCTTCAAAGCTGTTAAAGTGAAAAAAATTAATTTGGTCTATTCAGTTTGTTAGCACTTATCATTTTGGAAAGAAAGTGACTCTACTTTTGTATTTTGTAACATTTTCCCTGCTATAGGGCAGTATCTTCTGTAAGTTCTCAGACATTAGCACTGAAGAAATAGGCAAAAAAAAAAAAAAAATCTATTATGTTAATTCTTAGAACCCCAGCTTGGCAGTGCATCATTGACTAGATGGAGAAGAAATGAAAATAATACATTAGGAAGCAGTTTCCTGGTTCTTTTGAAAACACCTAGAGAGTCTTGTTGTTGACTGGAATATCTGAAGATCCTTTTTAATACTTTCATTCTATGATTGTTAAGAATATGTTATAGAACTGCTTTATCCTGTTTCTTTATGACTTCCGTTCTGCTTGTTGATTAGAAATCCCTGAGTGGCTTTACATTATTAGTAGTAGATATGTAGTATATTCCCATAATACCACTGCTGCTATTGACTAATAGTAATTATTTTAGGGCAGCTTTATGATAGTTGGTTTATGTTTTAGGGTGTCATTTGACTTGTGAAGCATTGAAATCTGGATATTAAGCACGCTGTTTTCTATGTGGTATGGAATGATTCTTAAAGCCCTGAGAAAATTGAAAATAAAAATATTTTTCCTTTTTACCCTAATCACCTATGACTGTCACTCTATCATAAACTGAATAAACTTTATAACCTGAAAACATTTTGAAAATGAAATGACAGAACTTGCTTACTCTATTGTTTCTATATGTACCAAATATTTTTAAAAAGTATTATGCTAAGTCCTTGAAAATATTTTGTTCTAGTCAATATAAGCAGTTTAGGTTGGTAGTTCTATGTGGAAACAGCCACGAAATAATTTTATATTATGATGACTAGACCAGTCTTTGAACATTACTTTGGTTATTGTTCCATTAGTAAATTACGGAAGGCAATCTCACTCTGTCATCCAGTCTGGAGTGCAGCAGTGGTGTGATCTTGGCTCACTGCAACCTCTACCTTCTGGGTTCAAGCAGTTCTGGTGCCTCGGCCACCTGAGTAGTTGGAATCACAGGTGTGCACCACCAGGCCTGGCTAATATTTTTTGGCATTTCTAGTAGAGATGAGGTTTTGCCACATTGGCCAGGCTGTCCTCAAACTCCTGGCCTCAAGTGATGTCCGCCTTGGCCTCCCAAAGTGCTGGTATTACAAGCGTGAGCCACTGTGCATGGCCTGAAACTTATAATTCATTTCCATTAATATTAATCTCGCCTTTTCCAGTAATTAATTGGTTTCACAGGTATTAGTCCCCTATAATCATTGAATGGCAAATGAAATTATTTATAGCAAATAAACAGATTAATTATCTGCCAGCAGGCTGAGATTAGTTTCTTTAAAAAATGTTTATTATTTAACACATTCAGCTGTGATCTTGGCTTTCTTGTGAGGTTCAGTCGTTTCTATTGAATAAAGGAGATAAATGGCAAAGAATTTACTTCAGTGAAATTTGAATTCCATTAACTTAATGTGTTCTCATCCAAATAATAGTACTTAGAACAACTATTACAGCTGCTGGACCCGGGAACACAAAGCAAAGGAAGATGAAATTGTGTGTACATTGATATTGGTACACACATCAAATGGTGTGATGTGAATTTAGGTGAAGATGTTAGAAAAAAATCAGCTGTTTTCTTGTTCCTTTCCAGGTGGCTGCTTCTTTGGTTGTGCTGTGGTTCCTTGGAAAGTGAGTATTCCATGTCCTATTGTGTAGATTGTGTTTTATTTCTGTTGATTAAATATTGTAATCCACTGTTTGTATGTATTGTAATCTACTTTGTTTCATTTCTCCCAAGCATTATGGTAGTGGAAAAATCAGGTTTTTTGTTTAAAGGATGACCATTAGTTGGGTAAGGTAACACATACCTGTAGTCCTAGCTCCTCCACAGACTGACGCAAGAGGATCACTTGAGCCCAGGAGCTCAGGGCTGTAGTGTTCTATCATTGTGAATAGCCACTGCACTCCAGCCTGGACAATATAGCAAGATCCTATATCTAAAATAAAATAAAATCAAATGAATAAATTGTGAGCATGTACAGTTCCTGCAGTTTCTAAAGAATATAGTTCTGTTCAGTTTCTGTGAAACACAATAAAAATATTTGAAATAACATTACACTTTTACAGTTTTCTTCAAATGTTTTAATTTAATAAAGAACAACTCAATCTCTATCAATAATGAGAAAACATATCTATTTTCTTGCAATAATAGTAAGATTTTGAGATTAAGGGTGCACACTCTTCTAATGCAATATATTGTATTTCTTTAGACTCAAATTTAGTTCCATTTACATGTATTGGAAATTCAATAAGTAAGTTTGGCTGCCAAATAACAATTTCCCTTTTGCTTTACAGCACTCCTCCTCAAGACAAAGGGAATAGTACTTATAGTAGAAATAACAGCTATGCAGTGATTATCACCAGAACCAGTTCGTATTATGTGTTTTACATTTATGTGGGAGTAGCCGACACTTTGCTTGCTATGGGATTCTTCAGAGGTCTACCACTGGTGCATACTCTAATCACAGTGTCGAAAATTTTACACCACAAAATGTTACATTCTGTTCTTCAAGCACCTATGTCAACCCTCAACACGTTGAAAGCAGGTACTTTACTAGGACTAAGAAATGAAACTGCTGATCCACCATCAATAGGGCCTGTGGTTTCGTTGGTTTTCTAATGGCAGTGCTGGCTTTTGCACAGAGGCATCTGCCCTTTGTTGAACCTCCTTTTGACTGGCATGCACATTTCTCAGATATTATAGGTTATCATATGTTGTTGCTCCTAATATTTCTGTGTTAGATAATTAGAGTAGCTAGGTTTGTAAGAATGTGATGTTGGTGGGACTGTAGCAGCACAAGAAGGCCCTTATGGGTCAGTCATACCTCTCTTTTCAAATACTTGGTCTAGCTCTCTTCTGGGCATCTTGTTGCCAATATATAATATTGTTCAAAAGGGCAGGAAACTTAAAGTGATCAAAGAAAATATGTTTTTTTGTATTGATTAAGTCTTTTGATGGGGTAGAATAATCTAATTTCATGTAACTGCTCAAAGTTATATGGTAGGGGGGATCCCAAATGTATTTTAAAACTATTTTTGTATTATCATATTTGAAGTAACAGAAAGTCATAGTAGTAAAATAAAGATACTAAAAATTTTAAAAACTAATAAGATACTTTGGAAGAAATCAATTCTGTTGATTCCTCATTAGACAAATTTGCACTGAAAGACTGAGGTTAATAAGGATTCCCCCAAGTTTTTTCATAGCAACCTGTGAGCACTTTCTCTGTTGAGGCATTTACTCTGTGATATGAAAAGATGAATAAGTCACAGTTCTTGCCCTGGAGGAGGTCACAGGTGAGAGGAGGAATTGACACAGAAACATTTGATATAAAGCAAGGAATAAATTCCAAGACTAAAATTTTCAGGAATCTGGAAAACTCAAGATAAGAAAAACCCATCATATTTTCTGGATGACAAAATTTCAGTGTTATCGTATGTAGGAAGATCTTGATATTTATTCTGAAGCCCATGTGTGTTGCTGAAATCTTGCCTCATTTGGATATACTCATCACCATCCTCTGTTTTGGAGCTAAGAATTTTAGACTCAAGATGTCCAATTAATTGATCCATTGATTTTATTTTTTATGGAAATCTGAGACCCAGAGCAGGCAGGGGATTTCTCACACATTTCTAGAAGAGTCAGACATGAGCCATGTGGCACAGTGGAAAGAACATGAGCACTGCCTGAGCTCTGAGTTGGCGCTATAAGAGCAGTGATCATGGGCAAGTGACCCTCCTGAGCCTTGGCCTCCTCACCTGTTAAGTGGGGAAAAGAATATTTCAGAGGATCTTTGTGAGAATGAAACAAGGCAATTTACTTGCCTGCTACATAGCCAGTGGGAAATCAATATAAGTTCCCCGTGGTTCCCTTCTGTGGGGTGTTGTTCCCACAGAGGGTGCACTGGCCATTCCACCTCTTCTTTTCCAAGCTCCTGTTTCCCTTTAATGCTGTTCATAGTTGGTTCCAAACCATTTGAAATATAATAAGCACCAGGATGGTTTTTTCTTTCCACCAAAGCAAATTTCATTTTCTAAACACTGTTTATAAATACCAATGGCTATTTTTTCAATTTTTGATTATCATGAAAAGATACAAATATATTTAATTAAATATGCTAAAGAATGTATTAATAAATATGTATTAAATAATTCCTACATATAAGGCCTTTTTTCTTGGGGCTATGGGTGATACAAAATAAGTGTGGCATGATCCCATTGACCTCTAGCAATTTATAACCTAGAAAAAGAGTTAAGATATGTTTATAAGTTCCTGTGATATAAGACATGCATATAGTCATTATAACAGAGGTGCAAACAAGATGTATTAAGTATATCCAGAGGAGGAAGAGATTAATCCCAGCTGGAGAAAACACTGATGTTTTCTTGCAGCAGGGGCATTTGAGTTGAGCAAGGGAGGAAACAGATTTTGACAATGAGAGCTAAGGGGAAAGGGGTTTCAGGTGGAGGGAACCACATGGGGAAAGCAGGGAGGTAGGAAAGTGTAGAGTGTGTTTAAAGAATAGACCAGTTTGGCTGAAACAGGATATTTGAGCAGAGGAAGCTTGTACTAAGTAGGTGGGTTGAGGCCAAATTATGCAAGGCATTAAATATTAAACTAGGAATTTTGGACTTTATCCTGCAGTTTATGGGGGGTAAACGATAAGATTCAATATGACTTTATTTGTACAGTATTATGTTACATTTTATCAAATTGTTTGTTTAATTCCTGTCTAGACAATGAATTTCTCAAGGACAAGGAGCATGGCTTATTCACCTCAGTTATTTCAGTGCCTAGTATTGTGCCTGGTACATAGTAGACACTTGTATATAACCTTTTTAAATTGAAGCAACAAGTTATCAACCTTACAAATGTGAATCCATGATTCAGATGACAGGTTGAAATGTAGATTGTCCACGAAAAGGGTAGAAAGAGAGTATGACAAGGGAGGACCAGACAGTGGGGCAGGCAGGGAGAGAGAGCAGCCAGGGTTTTGGTAGAGGTATGTCAAAAAGGTATGGAAGTCAGAGGAAAAGGAGACCCCTATGTTATGGAATACAAATGGAAGAGATGGTGACAGCATATCCAGTAAGTTGTCATTAAATGCAAGGTTGCACAAATAAGATTGTAATAGCAGGATGAATACCCACCTATTCCTAACATAATTTATAGTAAAATCTATTTCAAAGACATTGGTTGTTACTTGAATCTTACAGGAATCTGAAACTTTTTAAAACGTTTAAAAATACAAGACAATAACTTGAACATATAATTATTTAGAATGTTTGGAAAGAAACAAAATTTTCTAAGTCTTTATTTATCTGATTACATGCTAATTCTTATTTGGGTTCTGAATGAGTCTACTGTGATCCAAATTTAGTATTGAATATATTGATATATTTTTTGAGGAATTTGTCATCTTGTATATTATAGGTGGGATTCTTAATAGATTCTCCAAAGATATAGCAATTTTGGATGATCTTCTGCCTCTTACCATATTTGACTTCATCCAGGTATGTAAAAATAAGTACTGTTAAGTATGTCTATTTGCCATGTTGTTTTTTAAATAATAACAAAAGCAAATGCAATTTCGTTTTCAATTTTTATTTGATTGAGAGTTGAAGTCCTGTCTATTGAATTAATTTTGTGATTATCCAAAGCCTTCAAAATAGACGTAAGTTTAGTAAATTCAATAACAAGTCAGAACTGTTTATCTGGCCCAGACCTGAGGCCATCCCACATTTAGATGTAATAGCTGTCTACTTGGGAGTGATTTGAGAGGCACAAAGGGCTATCTTTCCCCAGATCACTAATACAGGCAAAAGGCCTGTATTAGAATGAAGATGGATTCCCTGGGTGGGTTACACTTGAAACTAGCCTCACCGTGAACATTTTGGCACAGAGTAGCTAGCCCATTCCCCCACAGTAAGGAAGGGAGAGAAGCAAAGATAAGTTTTTGAACAAAAGAAAGGGGAAAGAAAAATCTAGGGTTTTATGAGGGCTGTCCCTGAGTGATAGATGTGAGTAGGCCTCCAGGGAAGCCTGGCTCAAAGGCTGACTCTTTGGGTTGGGGTGACTGACTGGTGGTGAGAGTGGAGAAGAAAAGGGCAGTGGAGGAGGTGAAAGTGACCTTGGGACATCAGGTCTCCATAAGTGACAGGATTTAAGGAGTGTTGTAAGCTGTGGTTGTTGGACCAGGTTTGAGCACAGCTTCCTGAGCTTCCTGACTGGTTTAGGTCAAGCTCCAGAGAGCAAATGCCACAGTCTCAGTGATCTCCCTGGAGAAACAGTTGGAATAGGATGCTGCCCATGTTGGGATGAGTCATTGTCCCCTCTTGCTCTTTCCCCACCCCTGCAAAATAATAATACTGTATTTGATTGAACATATAAAACAAAAGAAGTATTATCACATAAGTGTGTATATATAACCAACATTGGCAGGTGCAGAAAAATCAGACTGTCAGCCTCATCTGAAATGATTGACACAAGTATATTTACTGTTCCAAGTGAACTTTGGCATTTTGGATATCCTTCAGTTGTTCTGTTTAAAGATATAACTTAGAAGCAGCTGATGGAATATTTAAATCCATGCTTTGAATTCATGCAAAGAAACATGTCCTGTGTCACTAAATGCTGACATTTGTTTTTCATGTTAAGAGTGTGAATAACTTGTCCCAAATATAATATTATTACATCAGATAAAAATTGGATTGTGAACCTCTTGACTTGATTTTGAAAGTATTTGCCAATGGTGCCTCTTGATAATTATTTGAGGCTCACTTCAGAACTCCTCTGTAAGAGTTAATTTTTAAATATTCATTTTATAAATTAACATTTTTGACATACGTGATGGCTCTCAAATTTTTTCTTTTATGCCAATTTGAATCACTTCTGCTCAACGTGTTTGTTTTTTGTTTGTTTGTTTTTAAATTGAGACGGAGTCTCACTCTGTCGCCCAGGCTGGAGTGCAGTGGTGCAATCTTGGCTCAATGCAACCTCCGCCTCCTGGGTTCAAGCAATTCTCTTGTGTCAGCCTCCAGAGTAGCTGGAATTACAGGTGCCCACCACCATGCCTGGCTAATTTTTGTATTATTTCACCACATTGGCCAGGCTGGTCTTCAACTCCTGACCTCAAGTGATCCACCTGCCTCAGCCTCGTAAAGTGCTGGAATTACAGGTGTTAGCCACTGCACCTGGCCCGGTTCAACTTTTAATGCTAAGATTCATTTGTTGTTGTTTCACAGATGATTAAGCAGAGGTCTTTTATATTAATTTACCTATTTTATTTGTAAGAGAGTCTCATATTAAGAGAGCATAATATACGACAATCCAAATACAGTACAAATTTGGTTAATTTTGATTTTGTTAAATGATTAATCACAGGGGTCCTTTAAATTGTGAACTCCTCTGATTATACTTAATTGTGTTATACCTCTGGTTATACTTAATTTCAAACAAATAAAATTTAATTCTATTCATGACATTTCAGAAGCAGATCTGTTGCACAAAATAAAGCATACCTATAAGTTTTCTTTTTTAGAAAATATTTCTGTTCACTCTATTTTCTATTACTTTTCTCTTTTAAAATTTTTAATTTTATTGTGGCAAGTCCACTTAACATGAGGTTTACCCTCTTAACAGATTTTTATGTGTAAAATACAATATTGTTCACCATGGGCAAAATGTTGCACGGCAGATCTCTGGAACTTACTCATTTTGCACTACTGAAATTTTATACCTGTTGATTAGTAACTCCCCATTTCCCTCTATCCCCTGTTCTGTTGCCCATGGTTCTGTTCTTTGCTTCTTTGAGTTTCAGTATTTTGATATTTCATATAATCTTCATTCTATTTTCTAACTTTTGACAATGTTCTGACAAATTTGCTTTCTGGATTGGAGCACTGTATAGTGAAAATTGAAAATCGGGGTTATTTTCCGCAGATTCCCACTATTTTACCCTGAGCAGACACTTATCTTGAAGGGTCTCAGGTTTGTCACTTGTAGAATGGGGAATATAAACCTAATAATGGTCCCTTTCAGTTCTAAAGTTATATCAGTTGAAAATGCATGTGTCACTTATGGAAACTGGTAGAGAACTGCCTCACTGAATAGCATACGGATGTTATAAAGTGTTTATTTTTTTTCCTTTCTGCTGACAGTTACTTTATTTATACTTTATTCAAATGGGTTTTTGTGAAGTAAGTGTTGGCAGACTTTGTACCTTTTAAAAATGTATGTATTTGGTGTAATGTAGAAATATGGAGTTTATTAAGTATGATTTATTTCAATGTTAAGCATGAGAAAATATGCTCCAAAAGGTTAGATAGCTTGCCTAAATGACAAGCTTGTATTTCAAGCAGAACTTTCTGAATCAAAAGACTCCAAGATGAACGCCCAACTTTCAAAAACTGTCTAACCAAAATAAATCCTAAGATTTACCTTCATACTAAAATTATTTAAAAAGTTTATGTTAAATTAATATTCACTTAAAATGTATTTATCATACAATACTTTAAAGTGCCTGGGAAATGAAAATATCCCAAGATCAAAGAACACCATGTTTTCAAAACTTCAAAAATGTTATCAGTGACGTGAACAATTTTTAAAATTTTCATAGAGCCTATGAAAAATGTACTTGCAAATGGTTACTTTCCGACTAGGAATAGAATGGGGAGAGTATTTAGAAATAAATCACTGACACACTTTGTCCACTTTGCAATGTGAAAACGTTTACTCACAAACATGTTTTCTTCGATCTCACAGTTGTTATTAATTGTGATTGGAGCTATAGCAGTTGTCGCGGTTTTACAACCCTACATCTTTGTTGCAACAGTGCCAGTGATAGTGGCTTTTATTATGTTGAGAGCATATTTTCTCCAAACCTCACAGCAACTCAAACAACTGGAATCTGAAGGTATGACAGTGAATGTGTGATACTCATCTTGGAAAAAAGCTACAAGAGCTATCTGAGATTCTTTATTGTTAATCTACTTTTCAAAAAAAATTCTGTTTTTAAACTTTCACATCATATAACAATAATTTTTTTCTACATGTATGTGTCTATAAAAGGAAACTGTATTACAAAGTACACATGGATTGTTTTTCTTAATTAACGGCCATGTGACTTCATTTTGGTTTTAAAATGGGTATATAGAATCTTACCACAGTTGGTGTACAGGACATTCATTTATAATAAACTTATATCAATTAAATTAAAAAATGATAGTGCTGCTATTACTAAAGGTTTCTCTGGGTTCCCAAATGATACTTGACCAAATTTGTCCCTTTGACTTTTTGTCTTCGGACACCCTTCCTTCAAGTATTGGAGCTGCCATTTCATGTTCCCCCAAACTCTACTTGAGCTGTTAGGGAATCACATTTTGCAGTGACAGCCTTAGTGTTGGTGCATTTTCAGGCAATAATTTTTCAGTGTATTTCTGCGTTGTAGGTTATTAGCTAAATCAAGTCACATAAACTTCCTTAATGTAGATACTTGAAAAAATTGTCTTAACATTTTTTTCAGTGATAATTAATTTAGAATTAGCCAGAAAATTCCCAGTGGTAGCCAAGAAAAAGGAATAAATGTTGGTGGTGATTTTTTAAGTTCCCATCTCTAGTAGCCAAGTAAAAAAGGAGGGTAGCTCATTAATAAAATAACAAATCACATCTATTCAAAGAATGGCACCAGTGTGAAAAAATCTTTTTAACCAATGACATTTGCGATATGATTACTCTAATTTAGTCTTTTTCAGGTACATGGTGTTATGAAATTGCATTCTGTGTTTATGTTATTTGCAATGTTTTCTATGGAAATATTTCACAGGCAGGAGTCCAATTTTCACTCATCTTGTTACAAGCTTAAAAGGACTATGGACACTTCGTGCCTTCGGACGGCAGCCTTACTTTGAAACTCTGTTCCACAAAGCTCTGAATTTACATACTGCCAACTGGTTCTTGTACCTATCAACACTGCGCTGGTTCCAAATGAGAATAGAAATGATTTTTGTCATCTTCTTCATTGCTGTTACCTTCATTTCCATTTTAACAACAGGTACTATGAACTGGTTAATTTTAGCTAAGCATTTAGTAAAAACTTTGTCAATGAATAAAATGCTGCATTCTTATAGGTTATCAATTTTTGGTATCTTTAGAGTTTTTTTGGAGTTTAATAATTAACAAATTTGTTGGTTTATCATTGAACAAATGATTTCTTTGAATTTCCATTGTTTTATTGTTGAACAAATAATTTACTTGAAGTTGGATATATATGGTATTATCCCTGTTTTCACAGTTTTAAAAACCAAGGCACGCAGATTGTCAGATAGCAATTCTGTGATTGAAGGGGAAAAAATGTCACCTCTTCATACTCATATTGATGAAGAGTCCTAGCTTCAAAATTAATAGATCCCTAAAGAAGGGAAATGAAGCATCTGCATTCACACACGCACACACACACACACACACACACACACACACAGTTCCCCTTGTCGGTAAGTTTTGTTTTTTAAATCTCTACTAGGTAAAATTTGTTATCTAATTGCAAATTTTGCACAAAGTAAAACTGTCACAGAAAAGAAAGGAAGTCTCATGTTTTTCAAAAGAAAAAAAAAAAGAAAGTGCCATGTGTTTTAAACACAAATGTTCTGGATTGATTTTAGGATCTTTAGTGAAAAACAAAGTATTTCATAATAAGTAAAATAAAAATGTATGTAGGTAAATTTGTTTTCTCTAATTTAAGAATTTGAATTTCTGAGTATTTATGATAAGTATTGAAGTAAGTTGTTATATGTGACAGTGAATATTGGCAGAGTAAATGCCAAATCAATGCCAAATCTGGGGGATCATTTGATTGTAGGAACAGAATTCTGCTCAAACCAGAAGCAGGCATTTGTTGGAGTTACAGGAAGGCCTCAAGGAACAACGAGAAGGTGGTGCCATTTGACTCTTAAAGAAGCTGGAACAGGCACAAGAGAGTCAGCTGCAACTCTTCTTCTTCTTGAGTCTATATCTGTCCTGGGTCCATTCCTTTCTGTGACTGCTTCATTCCTTTCTCTCTCTGAAGACTGGTTTTCCTGGTGTACCAGGGCTATGCCACACTGACTTTATGTAGTGTCTCTGTTCTGGCCTCCTGAATTAACTGGCTTTCCTGGTTTACCAGAACTATGCCACATTGACTTTATGTAGTGTCTCCATTCTGGCCTCCTGAATCAACTGGTTTTCCTGGTGTACCAGGGCTATGCCACATTGACTTTATGTAGTGTCTCCATTCTGGCCTCCTGAATTAACTGGCTTTCCTGGTGAACCAGGGCTATGCAACATTGACTTTATGTAGTGTCTCCATTCTGGCCTCCTGAATTAACAGGAGAGCTCCTCTGTACAATTGCAAAGTCCTGGAGAGAACAGAAAACAGGTTCCTTTTGGCTCAGGGGTCCACCTGCAGTCTACTCCACTGCTATGAGGATAGTGGGTTCGCCACCTTTGTTGTTCTCTCAGCTCGGGCAGTGGGAAATGACTCTATGAAAGGAATATACATGGGCAGGCAAATGTACTAATCCTCATCAGTACTGCAATTTTAGACAACTTTAAAAAATTCTTTTAAGTTATTTGAAAATGGGATCAAAGAAGGCTGAGTTACATAAATGAAGATTTGTTAACAATTAATTCAAACCAATATAACACATGCTATACCATGGTTGAGTGTGATTGAGTCTTGATTTATTAGGGGCAATAATCAAAACATTTAACAATCATTATAGTACAGAACTTACCCATCAAATCAGATGGTCAGCCAGAGTGGATGTTGGTCACCCAGCTATTATTATCCCTGGCTCGACTGGTCTTCAGCTGTGTTAACTTGCAAACGTTAATTAGCTCTCTAAGCCCCTCATTTTCCTCAAGTGTAAATAGACACAATAATATTACCTATTCCATAGGTGTGGGTGAATAGTAAATGGGATGATTTGTCCAAAACACTTAGTATAGTGCCTGGTCCATGGTAAATACTAAATAAATGTTATCTGATTTATTATTATTAAAATTTTATCTTCTCATCTTAACCTTCAGAACAAGCAATATATTGGGGTCTAGATAAATCTAACCTATATGAAAATAATTTAGTATTACCTACAGATATATGCTCTGTATATTATGCCTTCTGTTAGAGGAATTGCAGAAACAAAAATTTCAATTAATAATAAGAGAAATTATTTCTCCCAACTGTAGAACCTTTTGACAATTTTATCATGCATTACAGGTGTAAGATCTCTCGATTGGGACTTGATAGTTTAACTTTATAATAATTTAAGAACATTCCTCTTAGAGAATTTTTATGGCCATAATACTGAATACTTACGAGTTTTAATTAGCGGTCCTTTTTAGCCCTTAAAAAAAATTTATTGTAATTAAACACTTAAGTATCATTCTTCCCAGGTGCACTAATCTTTTTTTTTTCTTTTTTTATTTTTTTTTTTACATAGAGGGTATTCTTTTCTCTTTCCAAATGGCAGACCTGTTAGTTTTCTGACTGTCGGGTGAAGTTCTAAGTCCATTTACTTCCCAACAGTATGCAATTAACAAATGTCCTCCTTGCAAAGGCACAGAGCACATCTAAACATCTAAGCATGCAGATGCTGTTTGGACACACTATTCCCCTGCTTTTGGTTTCTTTGTAGAGGAGCTCATCTGGATACAGGATATTTTCCCATTGCCCATTCTAATATTTGTTCTCTTATTACTTAGAGAATAATAGTAGAAGAGACAAATATGGTACCTACCCAATACCAACAGCACCTCCAACATCAGTAACATTTTTTAAAAAGGGCAATACTTTCCTAATATTCTATCACTCTTTGATTTAAAATCCTGGTTGAATACTTACTATATGCAGAACATTATTCTATTAGTAAATGCTGTGATGAACTGAGACTTAAAAATTGTTAAAATCAGCATAAAATTGAAATGTAAATTTAATAACATGAGGTTCATTTATGTCTTTTGTGCATCTATAGGAGAAGGAGAAGGAACAGTTGGTATTATCCTGACTTTAGCCATGAATATCATGAGTACATTGCAGTGGGCTGTAAACTCCAGCATAGATGTGGATAGCTTGGTAAGTCATTATCATCTTTTTAACTTTAATGAAAAAAATTCAGACAAGTAAAAAAGTATAAGTAATAGCATGAGGAAGAACTATATACCCTATATTGAGCTTAAGAAATAAAACATTACAGATAAATTGAGGGTCACTGTATATCTTTCATTAAATCCTTATCTCTTCTTTCCTCCTCATAGATAGCGACTATAAAGATCTAATACTGCAGTGAGCATTCTTTCATCTGTTTCCTTGTTCAGGATTTTCTAGGACCAATACCTGGGAGTTGTACTACTGGGTCATAGAATTCACCCATGCTTAACTGAGTGGTGCCAAATTGTCCTCAGGTCTGTTGTACTGACATATATCCCCATCAAGAGAGTGCAAGAGTTCTCATAGCTACATATCTTCAACAACACTTGGTGTCTGATAGATGTGAAGTGATTGCTAAAAATGTAGGGCATCTGGATACATAATTATTGGCTTTTGCTGTTCTCTTACATTAATTTCTTATTCATGTTGATTACTCATTTGTCACCTAGATTGTTTTTTCTTCCTTAATTAATTTGTAGGAATTTATGAGTTATGGATTGTCAGCTCTATACATTTCAAACATAATCCCTCAGTCAGTGGCTTGGCTTATAAAGTCTTTTGATGAAAAGAAGATTTTAAGTTTAATAAAGTTCAATTTATTGTCTTTTCCTTTATGTTTTATGCTTTTGATATCTTTATTAAGAACTCCTTCCTTATCTTGAGCTCTCAAATTTAGCAGCATAACATTTTTATACTATTATTTAAGTTTTTTTCACATCATTTAGTGATAGTGCCTTTCTTATTCCTAAAGTGCTTATCTTTGCCTTCTCTCTTTCTGCTTGATAAATATTGCCACACATTTGTATACTGTATTAGTGTGTACAAAGACCACATTTTAGTTGTGTTATTTCTCTCATTTTGGTTTTCTAGAGTGCAGAGCCATTAATATTATAGTAATGTTTGTGTGCTAATACCATATCAGGGGCACAAATCCCATTGCAGCAGGACTGAGAAATTAAAGGAAATGATGCACATTTACCCATTTTTATTAAAAAAACCAAATGCATAATTTTCAATCAGACTATGTGGTTGGTCTGGATAGCTTCATCATTGAATTTTTAAAGTATTTTTGTGCTACTGTATTTAAAATTATTCATTCAGCACTGCTTTTGTAGATGGCTTAGAAACCCAAGTTAAGAATGACTGTGCAACACTATTATTATACTCTTTTTAAAATTACGCTTTTTGCTTAAGTGTCTTTCCTTGTTCTCTGAGACAGTGTTCGTGTTCCCAAACCACACACAGTTATTCAGCTATAAAATTTGTATGATCAACTCCTGTCAGAACAAAGAGCATTATAAAAAATATCTCCAGGGAAAAGAAAACCCTTTTAATGCTCTCTTCTGGTCCATGTGTCTTCTTCTTTTCTTTAAGCATTTTCATAACACATTGAGCTGTAATTTAATTGGAACATGATTTATACTAAAGTTGGTTTCTTTACCTCTAACTTTTTTTTTTAGTTTGATCAGCTCTTTTTAGCTTCTGTGGTTCTGTCTTTAATTCCATTCCAGTATGCTTTTGGAGTTGGGTCTCATAAGTGCATAGAAATGTTTCTGTTGGAAAACAGCAGGAGAATATTAAATGAATATTGTGCTTACATCTATTTAATTCTTTGCCCAACCTTCTACAACTTTGACTTTATATTTAAGCTCCTCATGCACTTACATGTTTCTTTACCTAAAAACATCTTTTTACCATGGATGTATACAATTCCTTTCTCTTTGCTATATTAATTTTCTTGGTTTACATGGTAGCCTCTACACATTGATGTCAAAACCTCTGTTTGGTGCATTTCTACTCTGCATGTTCAATCTCCATGAAAGTTTCTGTAAGGCATTTTCATTCCTCTGGTTTTTCACATGTGCATCCTGGCTTTGTGACCTGTGCTTTGATATTGTGCCTTTCATCTTGTGGCACTGAAGGATCTTTGCAAGGACCTATTATGTTATAATACAGTCTATGAAAAGTATCAATATTTGCACTTGATCACATTTAAAAAATCACATTCTTTTGTTTGAATATCAAAGCTAATATGTGAGTTATTTCCCTGCCAAATAGCACAAGTAGGCTTTCCTGGATGTTTATGGGCATTAATCTGGTTATTGATTCCCATCATACTGCTGTTACCCATGCCATTGCTAAACTTATACAGTAACTTTTTTGTTTTCACCTCGGCATATGTTGAGAGTAGGAAATAGATATGACTGTGCCCTCAAATTTTACATTTGTATGATGTTAATCCCAAAGGTCCTTGTGACTTCTGAAGTAAAAACTCAGTGTTGTCATTTTACTTACTGAGTTGTTAACTGAATTTAGCGTTGAGTTTACAATGGAGTAAACAAGGTGTTTAGTTTGATGTATACTTCTACTTTTTCAGAAAAAAATGTTTATACTTGGAAAGAATAGTTTATTTACCCAACTGGCCTAGTTTAGACAAGAACACAAAGTCAAATGTCAACATAACTCTGAAGTTATAAAAATGACAGTGTGGCTTTTTTTTTTTAACCTTCCACCTGGTGCTTAGGCCAAAGTGCCTAGCTTTCTGTAGCGCTCAACTAATAAAGGTAATGCTTTGATAACATTTAACCTCGAGTTGCATTGTGTCTATGATCACATATCTCAAATATTGGTACACAAAACTGTACAACAACCTTTTTTATTAGATTTTCCTACTAAATTCCTTATTATATTCCCTAAGATAGCTTTTTCCCACCTTCTTCTCCCATCTCAGGTGCTCCAATAATTCCAACTCCTGCACTTTCAGCCAGTGACTTTATTATATCTTTTTTAAAAAACTTAAAAAAAAATTTTGATGCAACCAGAAAGAATTTTCTCGTTTCTCTCCACTGGTTGCACCAGCCTACTGCACCTCTCCTCATGCACCACCTTCTGCTGGTGTTCTTGCTCCTATATTCAGGAGCAAGTAATATGCAATACCTCCCTCTTCGTGGGACCTTTCTCATTAGCATAAAAATACTTTCCCTTGATCTCCAGCTACTATCCCGTTTCTTTGACCTATATATAGCAAAATATCTGAGAAAGGACAACTTTCCATCTTTTCCTCAACCTACTTCCATTTTTTTCTCAATCCACTTTCATTTCATTGTTTTCCTCAACCCATTCTTTCCACAACCTACTTCATTTTATTTCCATCAGCACCATAACTCAGGATCAACATCTTGTCAGAGCCAATTTCCTTGTCTCCCTTAACAGCTCCAGCAGTATTTATGCCATGGACAAGTTCTTCTTGTGATACTTTCTCTCTTGCCTCCATGACACTTCTCTCGCTTCATTTTCCTTCTACCTCTCTGGCTCCTCCTTGGTCCCTTTTCCTGGCCCCTTCTCTCAGCCCTGTTCCACTGACACTCTCTAGCTGTTATTTTCTAAACCCATGCTTCAAAAACCATCTCTTGATGAATCTTGGAAGGCCGAGGCAGGTGGATCACTTGAGGTCAAGAGTTTGAGACCAGCCTGGCCAACATGGTGAAACCCCATTTCTCCTAAAAATAACAAAAATTACCTGGCCATGGTGGCATGCACCCAGCTACTAGAGAGGCTGAGGCACGAGAATTGCTTGAACCTGGGAGATGGAGGTTGCAGTGAGCTGAGATCGCGCCACTGCACTCTGGCCTGGGCGATAGAGGAGACTCCATCACACAGACACACGCAAAGAAAATAAACCATCTCTTGATGAATCATAAATTCGTATCTCTAGTTTAGACCTCTATCCTGCTCTCTAAATGTGTATCCAGCTCTCATCTTGACACCACCATATGTTCATAAAACACAATTACAGAATGTCTTTCAGTAGGCTTGACATTTTAAGGCATGAGTTTCTGTTCAGTATCTCCTTAAAATATACCCAGGGTCTCAGGAGACTATTAAAACAGGACAAAGCTTCTATTCTACTTACTAATGTGTCTGGCCTTATTTGGCAGGTTGGATAAAAAGTCATCTGAACATTGTCACTTTATGAATAATATAGTTTAATAGTTTGTGAATCACCCCTGTAATTTAATAAATAGTAAAATTATCAGAATCTAATTTAATAATTCCTGTTGGAACACCCCATGTTAGGGGATTTCCAGTTATTTCAATTGATATCTCAATGCTTTAAAAAGTGTTTATTTCTATTAATAATTCACTCTTTATTTTAACATAAATTGTGGCTTCTATCTCTATTCACTTCAATTGTATTTCTCATACCATTCTATAGACGGGGTGAAAAGAAAAGTGTTGATTTTTTAAAACTCCATACCTCAAATACTATATGAATTTATAGTTGTTATTGCTAAAGCAATTATCTTATATTTTTTCCTCCAAAAGAAAGTTGTGTGCTGGTTTATTTTCTTCAGACTCATAAGATGCCTTCAATTTTTAGTAACATAAGTCTTCTCTTTCTCCTATTCTTAGCTACTTAAGCGTTATGTAACTTAAATAAGCACTTAAGATTTCTATCTGTATGAACGAGTAAAGATTAAATAAATAAGATCTAGAAAGGGTGACAAGGTGATGCTTCAAACTGAACCATACCAAGCCATCTAGTGACTGATAAATTACTCACACTCATAGTCACATTGTTGGAAAGAAGCCATTGACAATTCAGTTTGTTTCAAGACTGTCTACCACATAATGGGCACAACTAAAAGATTACTTTTTGTCTTTTACTGTTTGTTTTGTTGATCAAGTGACTGATTGTACAATGACCAACAAGAAGTCTGATGTGTAAAGAAAAGGGGAACCTGGCTTTTCTACCTTACTCCTGTTGCCTAATTCTGAGCATGTGGATATTATTCTGTTTCTTTAATTCTCCCAGAGAAGCAGCAGATAAACCATCCCTGTTTCCATTAGCTGTCTACCCTGTTCAACTTTGTGTTTCTGATAACATAAGAAGAAGAAAGCCACCAGGGTGAGCAGGGAAGGCAATGAATCTGCAAGGCTTGTGGATAGATTTCTGTTAGTGAGGCTCTAGAAAATTCTTCCAAGATTGATGCAATCTGAGAAGAGTTTTCTGTCGATAGAAACTCCCGCGGTTTCTCCTTTGTCCTTTTATTGTCTGTGTTTGTTTTGGGTTCCAGTAAAGATCAAGCGACTGATTGTACAATGACCAACAAGAAACCTGATGTGTGGAGAAAAGGGGTACCTGGCTTTTCTGCATTACTCCGGATGCCTGATTTTCTTGTACTGAAAGTAGTTTTTGCTGTAAGAATCTGAGGGGAGGAGTCATTTCTTCAATTTTTTTTGGTCTCCTTTTAATGGTTTCTTGATCATGTCTATCTTTATTTTTCTATTTCCACAAGTCTTTGTGGTATATTTTCCTCTCATGACCTCTGTCTCAAGACTTCCTTCCATCCATCTCTTCTCATTGCATCCTGTAGAGTATCTGTGGTAAGAGCCCTGCATTCCATTCTGGCCTTGCCACGTGTGGCCTTGGGCAAGTCCTAGATTCCTCGAGGGCCTTATTTTTCTCATTTGTAAAATGAAACCTTTGGTGAGAAGTTTTCTAAGGTTCCTTCCAGCTTTGAGAATCTCTCTCTTCTAGATCTTTTTCCTATGAAAAATTTCAAATCTTGATTAGTGTGTAGGCAGGTATTATTCCACATCCTGACAGGAATCACATTTCTGCTACTATCCCTGAATGCTAGAGTCCATTGATTAAGTTATTCACTGCTGCAATTATCAGAGCTGATCAAAGAACTCTGAACCAGTGTGTAACTAGAACTAACAAATGAAATGCCATTATTATGTTCTAGAGTCTTGAATTAGTAGAAGAGGTTTAACAAGAACCCTAAGAGATTGCTGGAATGTTAAAAACAAACAAACAAAAAAGGTTGAAAGGTTTAGAAAATTCACTGGGCTTTGTGCCTATCATTTTACTTCCTGGGTTTAGATAACCTCATTTTTGCAATGAAGGAATGAATTAGATCACAAGTTCTCATCCTAGTAGCACATGCAGAATCTTTATAAAAACAGAGTAGCCAGGTGTGGTGACTCATGCCTGTAATTCCAGCACTTTGGGAGGCTGGGGCAGGTGGATCACTTGAGAACAGGAGTTGAAGACCAGGCTGGCCAACATGGCAAAACCCTGTCTCTACTAAAAATACAAAAATTAGCCAGACACATGCCTTCCAGCTACCGAGGAGGCTGAGGCAGAAGAATCCATTGAACCTGGGAGATGGAGATTGCAGTGAGCCAAGATAGCTCCACTGCACTCCAGCCTGGCGACAAAGTGAGACTCTGTCTCAAACAAAACAAAACAAAACAAAACAAAAACACAGACTATTCAGGGTCCACTAAAACCAGTGAAGTCAGTTCTCTTGGTAGGGGGCAGGGTGACTGAGTATGATGTTTGTCATTTTAAAAGTGCTCCGGGTGATTCTAGTGTGTATCAAGCAAGACTTGTGAACCACAAAACTACATGCTAAGACCCATTTTAGCTCTGATTTTCTGTGAGTCATAGCAGAGGACTCAGGAAACTTTTTCAATAAAGACTACGATAGTAAATATTTTCAGCTTTGTGGGCTGTGTTGTCTTTATGACAACTCAACTCAGTGTTTGTAGGGCAAAGCAGCTGTACATAATATGTAAACTAATGGGAGTAGCTACATGTGTCCTGTGGGTCATAGTTTTGCTGACCCCTGGTCTATGTCATAGAATTTCCTTTTGAATTGATGGACCACCAGCAAATGACTTTTGTCCTATATCAATCAATGATATATACATAAATCTCTGCAAGACATGTAAAGGATGAGGCTTAATGACAGAGTAATTTGGGGAAGACACAATATTGCAAAATTCCGATGTTTGGAGAAAAATCGTATTAAAATAGTGAAAACTGTGAGAAGGTATTTTGATTTGTTGTTTTGGATTCCTCTTTTTGCAAATTCTTTTGAAATATTTTCAGTGGAAGCCACATAAATCCAATTGCATTCACCAAGCTAGATTGTAATTAAGCTCCAGAGTAAGTAATAGATGTGATGAGTGATGTCTGAGCTTTTACATGGAAGAGTAAGTTTGAGTCTTCGTTTGCCCATTTACACACTTAGTACCATGTTTACCAAAGTTCTTAGTTATTGAAAATGGGCACCAGCATATTTTGAAACCTTGGTGTTAACTTGGGATATGCCTTTTGTCATGTTGCAAATAGGTTTTGTTTCTGTTTTGTGAAGATCGTCATCTCTGTCACTTTTAATAGAAAAAGTGACACTGACTTCTCAAGTGATTTGACACAGGTTAAAATATGTAAACCATTTCTGTAGAGAGCAAGCTGTAATAATACACTAAAGGGCTAGGTTTATAGTATAATATAAGTAACTCATTTATGCTGTTAATAATTTATAGCAACATGGCACTTGACTGACTTTTTATGTGCTCTAGTCGTGTAAGTAATAGATGTAGAAACATAGACCAGAGTTTCAAGAACATGTTTTGGGCAGAGTCTGTTTTCTTGCTATTATCTCTTAGGTTTATGTTCATGGCCTAAAGATTATGCTAATGGATCTAACTTGGCCTTGGATGTCAGGTCTGTGTTAGCGAGTATTGAAAAGCATAGTTTTTGCCTACTGAGAAGGATTTATGATTTAAAACCCCTAAATTTCCCCTTTTATATACTTCATACTTACAAAATTTTTCCTGTGAAATGTGGGACTTTTTTACATTGTGCCTGTTTTCTAGATGACTCTCTTCATATTTATTTCTTGCAATCCTTCAATAACTATCAGTCATGAAGTCTCTTTATAGTGTTGCCAGCCAGATCTCAGGTGTGTGATGTGTATTTTCTATTATGGCTTTTGGGGTATGATGGCACATAGTTTGGGTGTTAATGCCTAATCTTGATGTGCTGGCTTCTGGACAACCAAAAGGATGAAAGGAAATAGAACAAATATTTTTGTGAGGGAGAGGAGTCTGGTTTCTTGACTTATTCTAGAAAAAGCCTGTAAGCCTCCTCTTCCCTCTTTGTCATACAAAGTGAAAAGGAAAATCAAGAATTATTTTCTTCTTGGCTTAAATGCATCCTTTACAAAGTAAGGCTGAGATTAGGCTGTGAAGCTATCTTTTTGTCAAGACTGTCATAATCCCAAAACACTTTGTTCTTCTAATGCTTAGGTTAGTTTGAACTTTGACCATTTTTATAAAGATAATGAGGTCCAGTTTTAAGGACTGACCCCTTCTCAAGGGGCTCAGAAGAGGTTTTGGAGAATAATAAAATTAAATAATGAAACCAAGAATTTAAACCAGATGATGATCCTTAAGAAAAATTCTCATCAAATTTGGGCTAAACTCTAATGTACAGAGGTCTGCACAAATTATGTCACGTTTTCTTCCCCACAAATGAAGAATGGGGTTCATTGTGTCATTGGTTGGGTCTCATTTTGGCTTCATCTTCTATTTCTCAAAGTCTAAGGAAAGTGCTCCTACCGAAGCAGGTGTTGGCTATCATGAGACTTTGCTGCTGGCAGGCCAGCTTGCTGCTCTAGACAGAGATATCCCTCGATCCTCCTTGAACAACTCTTTTCTGTGCACAGGAAACAGCAGGCTGGGGTTAAGGAGTTTGCCAATCCAGTCATTCTGATAATTGTGGAATGTGAATTTCTATCCAGCACAATCTAGGTAGGTAGCTACACAATGGCACAGTTTTTATGTATCAGGTGAAAATGTTTAGTAGGCACTCTAAATGAGAGAAAAGGTTAAGTGAGGTTAAAAGCTCAAAGAAAACAAACAGATGAGACTAAGAATAGTTTGATAGGTTGTAACTTCCGTCTAATCCAAATAGCAATGAATATTTTGAGGCTGAGGAGCTGAGGGGTAAAATTGCAGCCTGGACTACTTGCTAATGTAGACTTGTAGCACTGTCATTCTTACTGCACAGACACTGCTTTCTGCATAGGAGGTAGAATAATGAATTCATTCATTATTAACAAAGATTTATTAAGTGGCTGCATGGTACTAACCACTAGATGGGAAGGGATGTTTTGAACTGTCCATTGTTTGAATATAACAAGGAACACTTTGAACAAGGTTACTGTAGTAGGCAGAATTGGTTTAACATGAAGCCTATGAGACATAAGCCGCAGGTCCTCTCACGTGCAGGAACTCCTTTGAAGGCCCTGTACTTAATTTTGTATGCATAATTTGGATTTGGATTCTTTTTTTTTTTTTTTTTTTTAAAGAATTCCCGAAATTACTTAAGCTTCAGGCTCCACAAAACCTGGATCCATCCCTGGTAGCAGCTGTGAATCTTTGACTAAGAAATTAAGTGTACAAGAAATAGGACTTTACTTTTTCTGTGATTGAGTTTATTTTCTATTTGAGCATACATTCCACTGAGTGAAAGAAAATAATATCATTGAATTCAGAGATTTTGCTGGGTTCTAAGTAGAGTTTACAGACTGCCATGATATTAGGGATTAAAGAGTGTGTTGCCCTACATCATCTTTTGTCTGTGCTATCTCTGAGGCAGTGATGTTCCTGTGTGACCTAGAGGGGCATGGTCCAGGTAGATGGAGTCTTTGTCCTTCTTGTTCTCACTGTGCGCTCTCCCTTGCTGCCTGTGAGGGGTCAAAGTATTCAAATCTGAAGCTATATCAAATCATCTGTGCGTAGACATTCCAAGCAACCAAGTTCACTCTACTGCTGCCACGTCATGCAAGGCACAGGAAGCTTCACTATGGCATGAGTATTTCCTGGGCTTTGCCTTGGAAGTCAGGCACAGGCCTCCTTTGTTCTAAAATTCCCCACATCTACTTGAGGATAAAGCCAGGATTTGGTTGCAAGGCAGAACTTTTCTTAGAGGACCTGGTATCTAAACCCTTTTGTTATCCCCACTTATGGAGTGAGGAGAGTGACTACTTCTAATCCATCATAATTTTGTCTATGGTTACTGTTTTTGCATGAACACGATGTTTTGAGTCCTTAGGCTTTGGCTTTTGGCGCTTAAAGGCCAATATTCACATGGCTCACAATTTTCAAATGATCAATATCTAACTTGAGTTTCAAAAGCCGGTTTTTGAAACTTAAATGACCAGAATTGATTTGTTCTGCTCTGGTTCTGATGTGGCCTCTCCTTCCGGAAATACTGGAGGTAGAATAATCAAGCTGGAAAGCCCACGACTACAAGGAATTGGTTAGTAATTCATAATGTTATCTGTCCACATCTATTCAGTAATGGCATCTCAGTGGCTGCACAACTGACCATGGTGAAAGTGTTTGCACAAGCCACTTTTTCTTCCTGTCAGAAAGTGTTCTCACCCACTGAATTGAATGACTATCTGATCATATGCTGTGAATGAGTGCCCCGTCTTAAGATTAAATCACGTGTTCTTGGCTAGGCATATTTGTCCATGCTGTGGGGAGCTATAATAGTCTGTCTTAGAGTCACATTAAGCAGCTAGACTGTAAGAAAGACAATGAGTTGGAAAGTTACATTTTCTAAATTTGATTGATACATTCCATTTGTCACATTTCACATTAGAAGTTGTGGACTCACCCTCTATGGTGAGCTTCACTAATGCAGAATGTAATTTGCAATGCTCAAACACAAGTCCTAAACAGAAAACATTTTATGTTACATTCCAGTGCAGCCAAAATAGTGGTTTTGAAAGTCCTTATTTTCTAATAATACTATGTGTAATTTTGAGTCATTTAATAGCAACAGTTAAATGTTTTATTGATTGAAAGTATTGAAATGTGAAGGATTCTTGTTATATAGTGTCTTTCCTATTTTGCTTAATAAGAAATAAGTTTAGAATTGTGTATAGAATTAACGTGCAAAAACATCAAGTCTCAACTTTATACAGTTAATCTATATTCGTGTATACCCTTCAATTATTTCAAGAGAGGGATACTATTGTTATGCAGGATAAATACAATGAGATATTTTAAATGCATTGTAACTGTATCTCTGGCAGTTTCATCTCAATAGTAGTTGTAATTTTAATTTATCTCCCAGACCCTATTATAAACTAGTAGCTCTCTATGACAATTAATGACACTGTAAGAGTGTATTTTAATTCAAAGTTAATCAAGAATGACTGAGTTAAGACTTAGCTACCCCTAAAAGTAACTCATAAATCAGAATTTAAAATATTACATGTGGAACAATCATGACTATATGCCTTTTACTTCCTCAACTATTATTTAGGGTGTAGGCTTTGGGTCCTTTTCACTTCCATTAATAGTGGGCTTGACTTCAGAGGATTATTTTCTTGAATCTTGAATAATTGATGAACAGCAATTGAAGATATTTTCAAGATGAAGGAAACTGAAGCCCAGAATCACTAGAATGAAAAAAGAACTTCCCAAACAGTGCAGGCTTGATCAATGGCATGTGAAAACAGGCAATACAGTTAAGTTGCTAAGATGGAATTTTAATGTTCAATTAAGGATCTGTGTCTAAACTCCTCTGCTTTATCCACTAATCATTCCATATTAAAGATGAAGAGTTTTTCCCATTTCAGCTTTTGATAATGAAAAACAGAAATAATAGAAGCAAATGCACTTTTGCACACATTTTTTTCCAAAAAGAATAATTTTTAATGTCTAAACATTTGGTATAAATAAGATGATATGTTAATATTGTAAAGGAAAGCTCGTTAAACTTTTGACTGAATAAAGCCAGCATCAATAATTACTAGTAAGACTAAAAATAAGAGTAAAATTGTGTCTAGTCAGCTACTAATACCTGGGAAGGATTGAGTCACAGGATCAAAGATGATATCTTTTAAAAATAGAAGTTGAGTGAATTCAAAGTCTTCAAATTCTTTCTTTTTATTCATTTATATTTATTTACTCACTAGTATATTCATTCCTTTATTCATTTATTGTTCAAATATTTATTGGGTACTTATTGTATGCCATGTTGTTTTAAAAATCATATTCCAAATTCCAATAAGTCATAATTATTCAAAGAAGTATGTTTTTTTTAAAAAAATGGAACACCTTTAAAAATTATTGAGTCATTTTATTTCTGAATGCATTAAAGATAAACTTTATTAAATGTTACATGAATAGATTTATAAAGCAGATAAATATTTAACTTCAAATATAACCCTTATATGCAATTACATTTTCTTTAGCACTAAAAATGAGTATTTAAGTAATTTAGATTAAAAGTGTAATTATTTAACTGCAGATATTTACCAATTACTTAAATTGTTTGAAGATTATAGCGAAGTTGTTTAAAATTGTCTAATCATCAAGAGTTCACTTAACCACCTGGTTGACACATAAAATTATAGTTAGTTACTAAGGTAGTTTGAGAGAAAGAGAAGAATCTTCAGTAGTGATTTTAAGGTGTGGTACATTTTATTAGAATATACCGGTTATACAGCATTGTGCAGTGCTGCTCATAGTAGAAATAAATTTTCTCTTTGACGTCATCTATTCCCTTGAGAATAGTTTGGCTATTTATGTGTGTCTTACATAACTGAGAATTAGGTGATCACAAAAATAAACAGGCCTATACAGAGCCCATTTATATAAGTCCTGGTTGTTTCTCTTCGGTTAAGCTTTTAATTATGTCCAATTATTTCCTGTTAGTTCATTGAAAAGCCCAACAAATAACCAAGTGACAAGTAGCAAGTGTCGCATTTTACAAGTTATTTTTTAGCAAATATCAAACTAATTATGAAATTGTCTGCCATTCTTAAAAACAAAAATGTTGTTATTTTTATTTCAGATGCGATCTGTGAGCCGAGTCTTTAAGTTCATTGACATGCCAACAGAAGAAGGTAAACCTACCAGGTCAACCAAACCATACAAGAATGGCCAACTCTCGAAAGTTATGGTTATTGAGAATTCACACGTGAAGAAAGATGACATCTGGCCCTCAGGGGGCCAAATGACCGTCAAAGATCTCACAGCAAAATACACAGAAGGTGGAAATCCCATATTAGAGAACATTTCCTTCTCAATAAGTCCTGGCCAGAGGGTGAGATTTGAACACTGCTTGCTTTGTTAGACTTCTGTTCAGTAAGTGAATCCCAGTAGCCTGAAGCAATGTGTTAGTAGAATCTATTTGTAACATTATTACTGTAGAGTAGAATCAACGTTGAACATACATGTTTTATTATATGGAATCATTATTTTTAATATGAAATTTAATTTGCAGAGTCCTGAATCTATATAATGGGTTTATTTTAAATGTGATTGTACTTGCAGAATATCTAATTAATTGCTAAGTTAATAACTAAAGAAGCCATTAAATAAATCAAAAGTATAACATGTTTTAGATTTTCCATCTTGAAAATACCTTCCATTAATATCTTATTACTGACTCCATCTATTGTCTTAAATTTTATCTAAGTTCTATTCTGCCAAACAAGTGATACTTTTTTTCTAGCTTTTTTCAGTTTGTTTTGTTTTTCTTTGAAGTTTTGAGATATAGATTATTTTTCCTTGTTATTTACTATATTTATTAAGCATGAGTAATTGGCATTATTTTGAAATCCTTCTCATGGATCCTAGCACTGCGCTGAACACATAGAAGGAACTTAATATATACTAATTTCTGGAATTGATTCTTGGAGACAGGGATGATCATTATCCATATACTTCAGGCTCCATAAACATAGTTCTTAATTGTCTTCAAATCCCTAATTCTGGACTGCTCTATAAATCCAGACAAGAGTATTATATATTTTGATTGATTTTCTTTTTTTACTTAGATAAAATAAAAGGGAGCTGAAAACTGAATTGAAAACTGAATTTTAAAACTTTATCTCTCTGTGGTTAATTGCAAACACAGATGCAAAAATATAGAGAGAGATACAGTTAGTAAAGATGTTAGGCCACCGTTACTAACACTGCCATAGAAACAGTTTTGCTCATGAGTTTCAGAATGTATGAGTTTGATTTTGCCCATGGATTTTAGAACTTTTAGAATACCATAGGTAGCTGAAAGTGTCTTTTCCTGGGGCACCAAGATGAATGCCAAAAGTGATATCATTATTATAAACAATAGCAAGAATAGGTTGGTATAAACCTGGTAGAAAGCCTAATAAATTGACTTTCTCTCCTCCTGACATCCTGCCACCCCTTTGCTTTGCTAATGCTCATTTGTCCACTAAATTAAATTCAAGCAGACCCTAGTAAAGTAATAGAATTTGTGGAGTCCTCATTAATATAGGAAGTTTCCCTGATGTGAGATTAGTAATTAGAGATGTAGCAAAATGAGAAAGAAGTAATATGCTCAGGTATTTCATTTTCTTTGAACCTGTATATACAAAATAGGCCATGTGTGTTCAGTAACTATTCACTGCAAGGCACTGTCTAGGTACTTTGGGGGAATTGAAAATCACTCGCATAAGGCTATGGATTGTGCCATTTGTCAAAAGACAAAATGACAACAAATTTAGTTTAAAGATCTCAGTCAGCTTTATTTTCTACTCTAGATTTGGGCAATCCTTCATTTCACAAATTGGAATAAGTGTTCCACTAAGTTGAGCAAAGGAGCTTGACTTTATAGACCCAAAAAAAGGGCCAAAGGAAGCAGAAACAAAGAACAAAAAGAGAATTGGTCATTTCAAAGTTACTTTTCTTGAAAGGTGGGGATAAGGAAACAGAATAATAGGAAAGTCACTGATTGGTTAACATTGCATTAATAATTAAAACAGAGGGAACTTTAAGATTGAAGTTTGAAACTGACCTGTTTGGGAAATCAGGCTGTCTTCTTTCTTGATTTCTTGGAAGGCCAGATAACGACTCAGTTTTGCTTTGGTGAACATGGGTGATTCCATTTTTACTTTTAGTCTTGTCTGTTGAGGCCTCGTGAGAGAGCTTAATCTAAAACAATGACTTCCTGTAATTTTTGTTTGACACATCCAAAGAGGGACTCTAATATTTATTGAGAGCTTATCATTTCCTAAGCACTGTTTAAACACTTTTATTTGCTGTTACATTTGATCTCATTATAACCCTAAAGGCAGATATGATTGCTTTTATTTTCCACAGTGGAGGAAACTGCGGTTCAATTAAGTGAGTAAGGAAGCAGGGATCTTAAACCCAAATCTGTCTGAGTTCAAAGTGCTTTTTCACCAGATACCATTGCTCCTCTTTAAAGAAGGTGGAAGAACAGAAAACATGGGGCAGGGGAAGAAAGTTTCTGTCCCAGGAGATGATAATCTAAAAGGGGAAACATAAGATCCACTGAAACCTGAGGCAGATTTATTGTGACAATAACAAAGCTTAAGTTTCACAGACCTTCACTTGCCTGAGCCAACTTCGAAGGCCCTGTATCTAATTTTGTATTTATAATTCTATAATCTTTATTATTGAAAAGAGCCCTCCCTCCAAATTTACAAGCCTTGGGCCCCCAAAATCCTTGAAATGCCCTTGAATAAGAGATATCCAGGTAAATGCTATGGGAATTCAGAGGAGGAAGCAGTTAGTATCAGTTGGCGGAGAGTTAGGCTATTAAGGGAAGGTTTTATACAGGAAGTGGCATTTAGAATGAAGCTTTGAGAATTGAGTTGTGTTTTTGAACAAGTAAAGGTGGTGTTGCAGAATTTTGCTCCTTAGTTCAACTAAAAACCCGGGTTCTTGTCACATGATCAGGAAAATATAGGCACACAGATACACTGAAGCATGAGTAGAGTAGGATTTTATTAGGCGAAAAGGAAAAAAAGAAAAAAAAACTCAGCAAATTGAGATGGAGTCTTGCTCACAGATTGAATCCCAAGCCACCACGCAGGAACTGAAGAGATCAGCCTCTCCCCTGCATAAGGTGCAAATTTCCCATAGCTCCACCCACATTCCCTCGGTGTGCTTGTGAGACTCCAGTCCACACGCCCAGACGAGCCCTGGGCAGGTTCCCTCATCTGCGCAAAAGCATCTGATGTAAACACTTATGGGGTCGGTTAGAGATTCTCTGGGACCCTTTTTAAAATCTGCCTAGGCATTTGGCTGTCTCAGTGGGTGGGAAAGGGTGCTGCAGGCAAAGGGCATAACATGAGGCAAGGGGCATGCACAGAAAACAGTGACTGGTTCAATCAGGTTCGGGGATGCCAAAGGAAGCAATGGGAGACAAGACTGGAGCAAGATAGATAAGAAACTATGGATCTTTTTTTTTTTTTAAATCTATATAAATATAGAGACAGGATCTCACTATGTTGCCCAGGCTGGTCTCAAACTCCTGGCCTCAAGTAATCCTCCCGCCTCATCCTACCAAAGTGCTAGGATTACAGGCATGAGGTACTGTGCCCAACCTCCAATTTTGGATTTTGAGAGCTAAAGCAATACAGTTGAAAACTCAGATGATCCAGGTAGATTTTGCTATTAGGTGCTATTTGGTTCCTGGTATAGAGCTAAAACCCTTGCAATTTCCTAAGTGATAAGAGCTACAGGAGCATCTTTTATTATATGTTTCCCGCCCCCCTAGTTCCTGAAATAGCTCTAGAGCAATAAAAGTGAATAACATTCTTTGTTATTCATAACAAGCCCCTATCAACCATACCCCAGTTTCTATTTATGAGGTGGCTTTTGGGAAGTCCCTAAAGACAGGAGTGGGGAAGTGCTGGTTGCCAGGGGGGTGGGTTGAAACTTTCAGCTTCACCCCTTGACCTCCAGGGAGGGATGAGTGGCTGAAAATTGTGTACAATCAACAATGGCCACTGATTTAATCAGCCATGCCTATGTAATGAAGTCACCTGATAAGCCTTAACTGGAAGTTTTTTTGGAGAGCCTCCAGGCGGGTGAAGACATTGAGGTGCTCAGAAGGTAGTATTCCAGATAGAGCACAGAAGCTCTGCTCCCCTTCCCACATACCTTTTGCTATGCGTCTCTCCCATCTGGCCGTTCTTGAGTGGTATCCATTTATAATAAACTGATAACCTAGTAAGTAAACTGTTTCCCTGAGTTCTGTGAGCCGTTCTAGCAAATTAGCAAACCTAAAGAGTTCATGGATATGTGCAGTTTACAGATGCGCAGTCAGAAGCACAGGTGACAATCTGGGCTTGCCATTGGCATTTGAAGTGTGTTGGGAGGCAGTCTTAAGGGAATGAGCCCTTATCCTGTGGGGTCTATGCTAATAACCGACGGTTATCAGCATTGCTTGGTGTCGAAAACCCACATTGTTGGTGTCAGAAGTATTGTGAGTAGGATAGAGAAAACAGTTTGTTTTCTTTTTTTAGTGGTCTTTGGTCATCTTCAAGAGCAGGGTTTCTCAAAGGGTGGTCCTTGGACCAGCATCATCTGTACCACGTAAGAACTAATGAGAAATGTTCATTCTTGGGCCCCAACAAAGAATTAAAAATTCTGAGGGTGTGAACAGGGGTCTGAGTTTCAGCACAACTTCCAGACCGTGCTGATGCATTCTTGCCCAAGCATGAAAGCTCTTGTTTAAGAAGGCCGTTAGGGCCGGGTGTGGTGGCTCATGCTTGTAATCGAGCACTTAGAGAGGACATAGTGGGAGGATCACTTGAGCCCAGGAGTTCTAGACAAGCCTGGGCAACATGGCAAAATGCTGTCTCCACAAAAATTACAAAAATTAGGTGGGCGTGGTGGTGTGTGCCTGTAGGCCCAGCTACTTGGGAGACTGAGGCAGGAGGATCACTTGAGCCCAGGAGATTAAGGCTGCAGTGAGTTGTGATGGCACCACTACAGCCTGGATGACAGAGTGAGACACTGTCTCAAAACAAAAAACAAAAGGAAGATAAATGAAAAATAAAGCCATTAGGTATAAAGGAGAGATGGTAAAAGACTAGTTGCAAAAGGTTAGGGAATGGGTGGTTACTGAAATAAGAAGCTATGTAGAACACCAGTGTTGGTGGTAGGAAGTAGAAAGCAAGAGCACTGGTCTGTGGGGAATGGTCATAGCAAATGCAATATGGAGGCATTTGCCTCTGCACTGAGGAGAAAACTATCTTCTCCAAGATAGGAGGAAAGGAGATAAGTGGAATTAAAGAGAACCTTTGAGCACAGAGTTGGGAAACTGAAGGTATTTGTGTTGTGCTGCCTCAATCTTTTAATTGAACTATAAAACTTGAGTAGTTTCAGTTATCTGACTTTATTTTTCTCTTTTGATACTGTATTGGCTATTCTGGGTCTTTTGTCTCTCTTTATGTACTTAAGAATCAGTTTGCCAATGTATGCAAAATAACTGGCTGGGATTTTGATTGTGATTGGCTTGAATCTATAGATGGATTTGGGAAGGACTGACATTTTGACAATGTTGAAGCTTCCTATCCATCATCATGAAATATTTCTCCATTTATTTGATTCTTTGATTTCTTTTATCAGAATTTAGTTTTCCTCATATAGTCTTTTTTACATATTTTGTTATATTTTGTTCAAGTATTTCATTTTTGAGGAATGCCACTGTAAATGGTATTGTGATTTTAATTTCAAATTCCAATTTTTCATTGCTGTTATATAGGAAAATGATTGATTTTTTTTGCATATTAGCCTTATATCTTTCAACTTTGCTATAATCAATTATTGATAGTTTCAAGGATTTTTTGTCAACTGTTTTGAATTCTCTACATAGATGATCATCATCTGAACTTAGTTTTATTTCTTCCTTCCCAATCTGTGTATCTTTTATCTCCTTTTCTTATTTCATTAGCTAGGACTTCCAATATGATGTTAAAGTAGTGGTGAGAGGGGATATCTTGGTCTTGTTCTTGATCTTAGTGGGAAAGCTTCAAGTTTCTTATTAAGTACGATTTTAGCTGTAGGGTTTTCATAGAAGTTTTCTTTCTAAAGTTAAAGAAGTTTCCTTCTATTTTTAATTCGCTGATTTTTACAAAATAATCAGGAATGGGTGTTAAATTTTGTGAAATGCTTTTCTACATCTATTGATTTGAGCACTTTATTTTTCTTTAGCCTGTTGATGAGAAGTACATTAATTGATTTTTGAATGCTGAATCAACCTTGTATACCTGGGATTAATCCCATTTGGTTGTGGCATATAATTATTTGTATACATGTTGAATTCAATTTGCTAATACTTTTTGAGAATTTTTGCATTGGTGTTCATGAAAAAATATTGGTGTGTAGTTTTTTTGTGACATCTTTATCTGCTTATGGTCTTAAGGTAATACTGACCTCAAAGAATGAGTTAGGAAGTATTTCCTCTGCTTTTACATTTGAGAAGAGATTGAAGATAATTGGTAAAATTTCTATTTTAAATATTTTTGTGGAATTCACCAGTGAACCCATTTGGACCTGGTGCTTTCTGTTTTGGAAGGTCATTAATTATTTTAAAATAGATATAGGACTATTCAGATTACCTGCTTTTTCTCATGTGAGTTTTAGCAGATTGTCTTTCAAGGAATTAGTCTATTTCATTTAGGTTATCAAATTTGTTGACATAGAGTTATTCATAGTATTCTTTTATCATCCTTTTAATGTTCAAGGGATCTGTTTTGATGTCCCCTTTTTCATTTTATTGATATTAGCAATTTGTGTCACATCTTTTATTTTTTTTATTGTTAGCCAAGCTAGAGATATCTCTATTTTTGATGTTTTTGATGAACCAACTTTTTGTTTTATTGATTTTCTCTGTTGATTTCATGATTTCAATTTAATGTTTTTTTATTATGCTTATATTTGATTTAATTTGATTTTTGCTAGTTACCCAAGGTGGAAGCTTATATTGTTGATTTAAGATCCCTTTGCATTCTTATACATTCAATGATGTAAATTTCCCTCTAAGCACTGCTTTGTCTGCATCTCACAAATATTCATGAGTTGTGTTTTCATGTTCATTTAGTTTGAAATATTTTTAAATTTCTCTTGATATTTCTCTTTTGACCCATGTGTTACTTAGAAGTGTGTTGTTTAATCACCATTTTTAAAAATTCTCTAGCTATGTTTCTGTTATTGATTTCTAGTTTAATTCCATTGTGGTCTGAGAACACATATTGTATAATTTTAATTTTTATAAAATTTATTAAGGTGTGATTTATGGCCTAGAATGTGATCTATCTTGGTGAATGTTCCATGTAAGCTTTGGAAGACTGTGTATTCTACTATTTTTGAATGAGGTAGTCTATACACATCCGTTGTGTCCAGTTGATTGATGGTGCTGTTGAATTCAACTATGTCCTTACTGATTTTCCACCTGCTGGATCTGTCCATTCTTTGTAGAGGGACACTGAAGTCTCCAACTCTAGTAGTGAATATTCTATTTCTTGTTACAGTTTTACCAACTTTTGCTTCGTGTCTTTTGATACTTGTTGCTAGAAACATACACATGAAAAATTGGTATGACTTTTGGAGAGTGACCATTTATCCTCGTATAATGCCCCTCATTATTTCCTTGCTCTGATGTCTGTTCTCTCTGAAAGAAATACAGTCTCCCCATGTCTCTTTTGGTTGGTGTTAAAATTACTTAACTTTCTTCGTCCCCTTACTTTTAGTTTGTATGTTGTTTTAAATTTAAAGTGGGTTTCTTGTAGACAACAAATAGTTCAGACTTGTTTTTTGGTCCACTCTGACAATCTTTGTCTTTTAATTGGAATACTTGGACTATAGATATTTTAAGTGATTATTGATATAGTTAGATAAACATCTACCATATTTATTACTGTTTTCTGTCTGTTACACTATTTGTTCTTTGTTCGTATTTTTATTGTCTACTCTTTTTCTTTCCATTGTGGTTTTAACTGAGCATTTTATATGTTTCCACTTTCTTTTTTTTTTTTTATTATACTTTAAGTTCTAGGGTACATGTGCACAACGTGCAGGTTTGTTACATATGTATACTTGTGCCATGTTGGTGTGCTGCACCCATCAACTCGTCAGCACCCATCAACTCATCATTTACATCAGGTATAACTCCCAATGCAATCCCTCCCCCCTCCCCCCTCCCCATAATAGGCCCTGGTGTGTGATGTTCCCCTTCCCAAGTCCAAGAGATCTCATTATTCAGTTCCCACCTATGAGTGAGAACATGCGGTGTTTGGTTTTCTGTTCTTGCGATAGTTTGCTGAGAATGATGGTTTCCAGCTGCATCCATGTCCCTACAAAGGACACAAACTCATCCTTTTTTATGGCTGCATAGTATTCCATAGTGTATATGTGCCACATTTTCTTAATCCAGTCTGTCACTGATGGACATTTGGGTTGTTTCCAAGTCTTTGCTATTGTGAATAGTGCCACAATGAACATACGTGTGCATGTGTCTTTATAGCAGCATGATTTATAATCCTTTGGTTATATACCCAGTAATGGGATGGCTGGGTCATATCGTGAAAATGGCCATAGTGCCCAAGGTAATTTATAGATTCAATGCCATCCCCATTAAGCTACCAATGAGTTTCTTCACAGAATTGGAAAAAACTGCTTTAAAGTTCATATGGAACCAAAAAAGAGCCTGCATTGCCAAGACAATCCTAAGTCAAAAGAACAAAGCTGGAGGCATCATGCTACCTGACTTCAAACTATACTACAAGGCTACAGTAACCAAAACAGCATGGTACTGGTACCAAAACAGAGATATAGACCAATGGAACAGAACAGAGTCCTCAGAAATAATACCACACATCTACAGCCATCTGATCTTTGACAAACCTGAGAAAAACAAGAAATGGGGAAAAGATTCCGTATTTAATAAATGGTGCTGGGAAAATTGGCTAGCCATAAGTAGAAAGCTGAAACTGGATCCTTTCCTTATTCCTTATACAAAAATTAATTCAAGATGGATTAGAGACTTAAATGTTAGACCTAATACCATAAAAACCCTAGAAGAAAACCTAGGTAATACCATTCAGGACACAGGCATGGGAAAGGACTTCATGTCCACTTTCTTAGCATAGTAAATCTTCTTTAGAAAAACTTTTAGTGGTTGCCCCTAGAGTTTGCAATATACATTTACAGCTAATCTAAGTCCATTTTCAAATAATACTAAATAATTTCATGTGTAGTGCAAGTACCTTTTAATAATAAAACACTCCCAGTTCCACCTTCCAGTCTCTTGTATTGTAGCTATCATTTAGTTCACTTACATATATGTATATACCTAGGTATACACATTATCATATTTATGATTGAATATATTGATGAAATTTTTTGATAAAAACTGTTATCTGTTAAATCAATTAAGAGTGAGAAAAATAGAAGTTCTAATTTTATTATAAAATGAAATACCTTCATTTATTCATTCTCTAATATACTTTCTTTATGTAGATCCAAGTTTCTGACCTGTATAATTTTCCTTCTCTCTCTTCAACTTCTTTTAACATTTCTTACCAGCCAGACCTACTGACAACAATTTTCCTCAATTTTTGTTTGTCTGATAGAGACTTTATTTCTTCTTGACTTTTGAAGAATAATTCCATAGGGCACAGAACTCTCGATTGGTGATTCTTTTCCCTCTCAAACTCTTAAACAGTTCATTCCACTGTCTTCTTGATTGCATTGTTTCTGAGAAGTTAGGTATAATTCTTATCTTTGCTTTTCTATAGGCAAGATGTTTTTTCCTCTGGCATCTATCAAGATTTTTTTTTTTTATGAATGTGTGAATGTGATACGCCTTTCTTTTTGAACATGATATGCCTATGTGTCGGAATTTTTTTTTTTTTTTTTTTTTTTTTTGCATTATTCTGCTTGGTTTTTCTCTGAGTTTCTTGGATATGTGGTATGGTATCTGACACTAATTTGGAAAAATTCTCAGTCATTGTTGCTTCAAATATTTCTTCTGTCCTTTTTTTTTCCTTTATTCTCCTTCTGGTATTCCCATTACATGTATGTTACACTTTTTGTAGTCATCCCACTGTTTTGGATATTGTTTTTTCAGTTTTTTTTTTCCTTTGCATTTCAGCGTTGGAAGTTTCTATTGACATATTCTCAAGCTCAGAGGTTCTTTCCTCAGTTGTGTTCGGTCTACCAATGAGTCCATCAAGGGCATTTAACATTTTTATTACAGAATTTTTGACCTATAGAATTTCTTTTGATTCTGTCTTTGAATCTCCATTTCTCTTCTGCTTTTTATCTGTTCTTGCATGTTGCCTACATTTTCCATGAAAACCTTTAGCTTTTTTTTTTTTTTTTGAGATGGAGTCTCACTGTTGCCCAGGCTGGAGTGCAGTGGTGTGATCTTGGCTCACTGCAACCTCTGCCTCCTGGGTTCAAGTGATTCTCCTGCCTCAGCCTCCCAAGTAGCTGGGATTACAGGTGCCTGCCACCATGCCTGGGTAATTTGTGTATTTTTAGTAGAGATGGGGTTTCATCATGTTGGCCAGGCTGGTCTCGAACTCCTAACCTCAAGTGATCTGCCCACCTCAGCCTTCCAAAGTGCTGGGATTATAGGTGCGAGCCACCATGCCCAGCCTTTAGCATGTTAATCATAGTTGTTTTAAATTCCTGATCTGTTAATTCCAACATCCCCATCATATCTGACTGTGGTTCTGATGCTTGCTCTGTGTTTTCAAACTGTGTTTTTTTTTACCTTTTAGTAAGCCTTGTAACTTTTTATTGAAAGGTGGACATGATGTGCTGGGTAAAAGGAACTGTAGTAAATAGGCCTTTAGTCATGTAATGGTAGGTGTAGCAGAGAGTGAGGGAAGTATTCTGTAGTCCTATGATTAGGTTTTAGTCTTTTAGTGAGCCTGTGCCTCTGCAGCTTAGAAGCACTTAAGTGTTTTTTCACCCCTTTTGGTGGGACATAGTGACTATTGTGAGAGGGAGTTGGAGTTAAGTATTTCCTTCCCCCAGGTCAGTTAGGCTCTGAAAAAAAGACCCTGAGAGGTTAGGCATAGTAAAATAGTCTCTTTTGAGGACAGGTCTTGTTATAAGAATAGAATGCTCTGGGGCCAGACGCAGTGACTCACGCCTGTAATCCCAGCATTTTGGGAGGCTGAGGCAGGTGGATCACCTGAGGTCTGGAGTTTGAGACCAGCCTGGCCAACATGGCAAAACCCCATCTCTACTAAAAATACAAAAATCAGCCAGGTGTGGTGGCATACACCTGTAATCCTAACTACTCGGGAGGCTGAGGCAGGAGAACTGCTTGAACCCAGTAAGTGGAGGTTGCAGTGACCCAAGATTGCGCCACTGCAGTCCACACTGGGCAGCAGAGCAAGAGTCCATCTAAAAAAAAAGAATGCTCTGGCATATTTCAAAATGGTTACTTTTCCCTTTTTTCCTCTGATCTTCACTGTAAGAACCTGGTAAGCATCCTACAGGCAAAATTCATAAAACTATAGAAGTCCCCCGGTGACTTGGGCCCACTTGGAATTTTCTTGCTGTCACACTTGTTCACACTGAATCTCCAGCAATTTTTCACTTACAGTTTAGATTTTCCTACCCTAATACTGGTTCTCTCAGAGGTTTCTGCTTATTGTTTTCTGTTCTGTAAATTGTGATTCTCTGTACCCTGTTGCCTGTCTCCCATTTTGGGGGGCAGTGGTTTGCCCTGTGACCTCACTTCTCTGACAGATCTAAGAAAAGTTGTTGATTTTTCAGTATGCTCTGCTTTTTACTTGTTTTTAGGATGAAGCCAGCCACTTACAGAATTTCTACAAACCAGATCAGAATCTGGAAGTCCTGTTTTTTTTTTTTTACTTTTTTAATTTTTTTATGCCTTTATTTAGCATGTTACCTATCTTAATACATTTTAAATAAGTGAATGCATAGCTTATATCTACTTCTAGGTTATATGCTTCCTTAGAATAGGAATTGATTCTTAAAATATTATTCTGCTCACACCTGTAATTCCAGCACTTTGGGAGGCCAAGGCAGGAGGATTACTTGAGGTCAGGAGTTCAAGACCAGACTGGTCAACATGGTGAAACCCTGTCTCTGCTAAAAATACAAAAATTAGCTGGGCATGGTGGTGGCCACCTGTAATACCAGCTACTAGGGAAGCTAAGGCGCGAGAATTGCTTCAACCTGGGAGGTGGAGGTTGCAGTGAGCTGAGATTGTGCCACTGTACTCCAGCCTGGGTGACAAGAGCAAAACTCCATCTCAAAAATAAATTAAAAAAATAAAAATAAATAATAAAAATAAAAAAATAAAAAATAAAATTGTTATTCTGAGCAGTCTCTGAAGAATATAAATTCTACTGCCTTGCCTTTAGAACTTATAACAGCATCTTGCAAACTATCACAAGATGCTCCACACATATTTCTTATGTGCTGAATTAAGAAGTCGACTCAAATTTAGTATACTAGTAATATTTTTGGATATCCCAAAACACTGCCAGCTTAGTTTTGGGCTGCTCTTCGTAGGGGGGAGAAAAAGCAGTTAAAATTTAGGACTTAAGTGGGCATCTTGTTTAATTTTTAATGGATTTCTGTGTTGTTGGTAATGGTGAAGAGATGAAAAGAATAAATATTCTGTGCAGAAAAATTATTCAATCTTCATGTGAAAACACTTTGTCCATAGCAATTACTTTATGGAAAAGATGTCGTATTACTTTCTTTGCTCTTAACTGAGACCTTTAATTTAAAGAACCTATACTTTACAAGTTTTTATTATCAATGCATGAAAAATGTAGCAGCTATTTCACAACCTTTACTTTTAAAATCTATTTTTCTTTTTAATCTCAAATAGTTTTTTCTTAAAAACTTTTGACTTTTTATCTAAATTGTAATAGCCAGAGCACCTTTCCCCAACTAGAATATTCCATCCTTTTTGTCTTTTCTTTTTCCTCTCAAAATGCCTACTGGGAACTTAATTTGGAGTCAGATGCTTCATGATAAATCTGGACTTATCAAAATTCCTCAGATGGTATACTGTATGTGTCACAGTACTGGACAGTCCTCTGATTAAATAGATATTTGATAGTACTTCAAGATCTATACTTTTGGATGAACTTAGTTGCTTTCTCCATTTGTAGTCTCTTCAAAATACAGAAATGCCGGAAATAATTTATAAGAATATTAAGGATTCAAATCATATCAGCACAAACACCTAAATACTTGTTTGCTTTGCTGAACACATATCCCATTTTCTATCTTGATAAAAATTGGTGTAAAGTTGTTGAATCATTCAGTGGGTATAAGCAGCATATTCTCAATACTATGTTTCATTAATAATTAATAGAGATATATGAACACATAAAAGATTCAATTATAATCACCTTGTGGATCTAAATTTCAGTTGACTTGTCATCTTGATTTCTGGAGACCATGAGGTAATGAAAAATAATTACAAGAGTCTTCATCTGTTGCAGTATTAAAATGGCGAGTAAGACACCCTGAAAGTAATGTTCTATTCATGGTACAATGCAATTACAGCTAGCACCAAATTCAACACTGTTTAACTTTCCACATATTATTTTGATTTATCTTGATCCAACATTCTCAGGGAGGAGGTGCACTGAAGTTACTAGAAAACACTGACTTAGATTTAGGGTATGTCTTAAAAGCTTATTTGCAGGAAGTACTCTAGCCTTATTCAACAGATCAGTGAGAAGCCTGAAAAAACAAATCCCGGAAACTAATTATTATGTGCCAATTATATAAACAAGAAGACTTTGTTGGATATAAACCAATGATTCCTTGCTTTTGAAAAATGTGTCAGATATCATGTATTACCAGCAGTTCAATGATACAAGGAAACCAGAGTAATAGCTAAAATCTTTAAAGCTAAACCAAAGATTTACAAATTGCCCCTTCATCCAGTCTTTCCCAGCCTAAAAATTGAGTTCTCTAAAAATTTCAGTATTTGTTTCTGAAGAAAAGGGAACATGGACATTTATCTAATCCTCATTAGAAACCTGTCTAATGATAACAAGGATTTAGACCTCAAGTACTTCTTACCAAAATTCTTTTTTTTTTTTTTTTTTTTTTTTTGAGGCGGAGTCTCGCTCTGTGGCCCTGGCTGGAGTGCCTTACCAAAATTCTTGATATGACCTCATAGCAAATTACTTTCACCTATTGAACTTTCCTTTCTTTTATTCCCCTGGACCTCACCTGCACTGGGCATATTCAGGTTGCTTATACAACATTTTACTATTGTGTTAGAAAAATCTTGACACATGATGAATGTGTTTGTGTAACATGGGCTGATTCATAAATGAAAATGTGCATTGAAATTCCACAATATTTTAAAATTAGGAGTTTGTCTAGCAATTGAACAAAATTGATTAAATCCACTATTTGTTAGATCAGCTAAATTACATGAGTTCATCCATCTGCTCATAAATCCATCCTTTCTTCCATCTGGCTGTCCGTTAATCAATTCACATAAATATTTATGGGGCACTTTAGGTAAGCCAGGTGCTAATAATTCAATACAAAACTAGATAGACTCCCCTGTGTTTGTTAAACTTATGTTTTTGGTACAAACACAAGCAATAATCAAGAAAAAATATAAAAAGTACTAATTTTGATTAATACTATGAAGAAATTCAACAGGGTGTTGTACATAACATTTGATTGATCTGGTTTTCTCAGTTGTCTGAGAACAAACATTTGTGAAAATCTCATTGTAGAGTTCTTATTATGGATAGAGGGTCAACTGTGTCATTATTGCTTTCCAGCTTATCCCAAAGACCTAGTTTATTACCAGGTTGCAAATAGTGTTCATTAAGTTATTCTTATTAAGCGTTGTTATGTACTCTAAAACATTTATTGTGGTCCATTCACTGGTTCTGGTTTACAAACTTACTTGTCTGTGATGACATAGTATAAAAATTGAGGGTGAATATTTAGAATTTCATTTTTATTATATATTTTTAAAGTATTGATATGTAGTGAATTAGAAATTTAAAAAGAAAACAAACTGTCCTTCACCACAGATTGAAAAGCATTATACTAAAAGACCATTTGCTCAGTTATAGTACATAAAGGTCAAATGACTTTTTTTAAAATGATGAAACAAACATTTATTCAGTGCCACTAACTGTCAGTCAGATTTTTCGGTGGTCAGTTAATGACTGCAGTAGTGTTCTACCTCGCTCAAAGCACCCTCTTCAAGTTCTGGCATGTAAGCTGACATCCGAACACAGAGTTGGGGCTCTCTGTGGGTCACCTGTAGCATTTGATCTCCTCATGCAGTGCATGGTGCTCTCACATCCATGCTATGTTCTTATGGTCTTTAGGTAACAAGAATAATTTTCTTTCTTTTCCTTAATATACATTTTGCTTCCTGAAATTCACTTCTCTCCAGCGTGGGTGAATGTCAGAATGTGATTTGACCACTGTCCAAAGGACTCATTCACTGAGGAGTGGTAAGGCCTTCGCCCAACCTGTCTTCTCTGGGAATATACTGCTGCCCGAACTATCATTATTTATTGCCAGGCTTGAACTTGATCTAATTAATTTATTAGGGTCAACATCTAAATATTAGAACTATTTCAGATTAAGTAATTTTTAAGTTATATCCACTTTGGGTACTAGATCAAATTGCAGGTCTCTGCTTCTGGCGTGAGCCTATGTTGAGAGATGATGAAGACACTCTTTGCTTTTCCTTTATGCAAAAGGGGCATTTTCATTCTTTTTGTCATTAGTAAAAGTCAGTGATGAAAGAAGTCTGCATCAGGGGTCCAATTCCTTATGGCCAGTTTCTCTATTCTGTTCCAAGGTTGTTTGTCTCCATATATCAACATTGGTCAGGATTGAAAGTGTGCAAAAATGTTTGAATGAATAAGTAAATATCTTCCACTGGTGACAGGATAAAATACTCCAGTGGTTTTTATTGAAGTACAATACTGAATTATGTTTAATGCATGGTATCTATATGTCACAGGAGTAATCCCATCACTTTTACCTTATAGGTGGGTCTCTTGGGAAGAACTGGAGCAGGGAAGAGTACTTTGTTATCAGCTTTTTTGAGACTACTGAACACTGAAGGAGAAATCCAGATCGATGGTGTGTCTTGGGATTCAATAACTTTGCAACAGTGGAGGAAAGCCTTTGGAGTGATACCACAGGTGAGCAAAAGGACTTAGTCAGAAAAAAAGGCAACTGATTTGCATTTTTTACTGCTATTTGATACTTGTACTCAAGAAATTCACATTACTCTGCAAAATATATTTATTATGCATTGCTGTCTTTTTTTCTCCAGTGCAGTTTTCTCATAGGCAGAAAATATGTCACTAAAAGTTTGGAATTCTCCAGTTCTGATTATTGAAATGTTCATAGCTTTGATAGTGTTTTTCAGAAGACCAAATTTACAGTGGGAACCTTGGGCTTTTGTTTTTAACAGCTCTTTGTTGTTCCTGCTTCAGTGGCCTGACCTCCAAGTTAGCAATCACCAGGTTGAGAAATGCTTTGCAAGACAAAAGATGCTCCTGAAATAACAAACACTTGGAATCATGAGGTGTAGTGGAATTGAAAATAGAAAGTGTAATGATTGTTTTTTGTTCTTTGGATGGAATGAACCATGTCAGATTAGTCTGTAGCTATTTTTTTTTTTTAATGTCACTCTGATTTGGGTCACAAAGGATCTCTAGCCTCACTGCCTTAGTATCATTCTACTAATTAGAATGTTACTGTGTAAGAGCACTTCTTGTATATGAGAGAAATAGCAACAGTTTCAGTTTAAAATGATCTAAATGGAAACCAAGAAATGTCTTTACTGGGACCAAATCTGGACGACATTTACTGTATTTTTGCTGGTATTTTCTCTAGTCTCTCTGGGTATATTCACACTTAATGATCATTTTTCTCCTTTTGTACTAATGGGCCCTGAATCCATTCCACTACCATAGTTCTTTCTAATACTACTCTACTTTTTACACAAAATTAAAATGCCAGGGGCATCTCCAGGTAGACTGACTATAAATCTAGACTGAAAAAAAGGCTCGTATTTCTTAATAGATTACCTTTGTGGAACATTTGCTCCTTTCAACTAATGAGGCACTAAATATTGTAACTGCTCAACTGGTGCTTTTAATTTATTTGTCTAGACTTTGTCATGTTGCCAGAAGCTTTATCCTGGTTGGAGTTTTGAAAACAGTATTGTTTCCTCAGAAAGAAAAAACGGATTGTTAGATGATCTATAGGTAAAGAAACACTGGAAATACAAGTATCCCAAGGTGATAGCATTAGGCAAAATAAAAATGTTGAAAAGCGAAAAAGAACTGGTTGATAGAGAAGTGTTGTTATTCAGTATAACCTAAGTCTTCTGGTCCCATTTTAAATGAAAAATAGTGAATTTTTTGGTTGTTGTTGTTCTTGTTCACACAAATCTGCCCATTAGAATAATTCAAGCTCTAAAAATTAATTTCAATTTCACTGGGAATCCTTTAGTTTATCTACTATGTAGTAGAGAGGCTTCGTGTTATTGCATGTTCAACTTAGGAACATACATATGCAAGACGTGGAAGAAAACCGAGTGGGCCAGAGTTTTGAAAATTCTTTATCTTGCCTTTCTGCCAAAGTGAGTCTCCCAAGCTTGTCTTCCACGCCCCCCCCCCATTTCCACTCTTCTATGGTTTCTAGCATTATATAAACCAAACAAAAAAAAATATGTTCAGAGATGCCTTCAGAAATGCTGGATGATCTTGATATAGATGCTTCTCATATACGTGTTTATGATGCTGGTTTCTGGGGCTGTCTCTCAGTATCACAAAGATGTCTGTAAACAGAATATGCTATTTCTTCTTAGTGACAAATTTTGAACATTATGTGAATGACCAAGAAAGAGCAAGAGGGCAAACGCCTCATATATTTTTGATATCTAAACCAAGAGATGCTTTTCCTAACTTTTCTTTGAAAGTTCAAATTAAGTAATTTTATCTTGTCCTAAAGTTTAAACTTTAAAAAGAAAAAAAAAGGAAGAAGGAATTAAAAATCCAAAGAGAATTATGTTTGTTTGCTTTTCCAGTTTTTTCTTCCTTCCAACTCCCAGACTTTGCAAGGGCATAGTTCTGAAGATCTCTGACACTGAGACATTAGAGATCTCTGTATCAATGGGTCATTTGTTTCCAGACACATGAAACAGGAACTTTGAACAAGAAATTTCCCCTCTTTTTCTCAGAATGATCCTGAGACATCAGCTGTGGAATCATAACATGTCATTAGTTTTGGCAGGTCCTTGCAGGTGTTTTGTTTTGTTTTATTTTATTAATGTTCTTCCCCTCTGTAACTAGACAGCAATCTTAGAGAATGCGCCAGCTTGGAAGACTATTGTGTAAATTTCAAGGAAGAGCCTCCTTTAATTCATTGTGTTACCTGTGAGCTGTGAGGTCACGAAGAGGAGACAATGAGGCTTATCATCAGAGCCCCATTGGTTTAGGCAGTTAGAACAAGATCTGAAATGGTTTATTGGCCTTGAATTTGTGTTAAGCACTTAATTCATAAAAAACAGAAAACATATTTTTAAATGTATTTCTAAATCTTCAGTTACAAGTTTGAAAGGTGACAAACTATTCTGAGGAAACGACTAGGCCTGTTCTTGCAATTAGTCTTTATGATCTGAAAAGAATCTATGTCCACACATAACTCCCACCACAAAGTTGGGGCACTTTTTGCTCTGGGACATATCAAATGGGACCAAAACATGTGTTTGTAGATGTGAATGACAATTCAGCAGTGTAGCAGTTCTCACTCATTTTATGATAATTAACAACTTAATAATTAATTATTAAACTCCTACATGCTTCACATTATAAGTCTGATAGCTTCTGTGGTTATATAAAAGGTATAGATAGCACTTGTCCTTGAAATGTCACAGTGAGGTCCCAATCCAACCTATGAGCTTCAAATGAAAAGTTCAAAATTACACTCATTGTCGTAAGTCAGAGATCAAGGAAGAAAGGGTTTAACCAAAACGATGAATTAAATATAGGTGATTAAATAGAGTCATGGGTCAAGGCATGGGCTAGTTAGCGAATGTGATACGGGTAATTAGGAAAGGCCAGCTCCCAAGCCCTGTTGTTGCTACTCCCCCACATCAGTGATCCTTTCTTTTTTTCTCCTCCCACTGCAATGCCTTCCTCATCTTTTCCCTTACGTCGCTCTGTTATATGAGTCACACAAATTAGACTTTTCAAAGCAACATTCATGTTGTGTGAATTTGGTGTTTTTGACTAATCCCAACATTCCACCCCCACATTCCAGTCCCACATGGGATTTAGAGCGTTGTTTATAAATCTGGCACTTCTAATATATCTTATATTAGAGTAATCCTTGTATTTGTTTAATTTCCACTTAGCAATGTAAATACTTGCAGGTATCCTAGTTAAGAAAGCAAGGTTTAAACACAAAATCATCAACGATTAAAGCAGAGTTGATAAAAGAATGTAATAGAAATGCTAGATAAAACATAGATTTTTTTCTTACTAATTTTTCTGTCCCTTATAGAGTGCATAACACAATAGCTTGCTTGATAAGAATTCAATATGCGTTATTTTGTGCTGAATCACTAAATGCTTGATTTCTTTAACGAGAGATTGTGGTTCCATCAGTATCTGAATTTTAGTCTATGTAATCTTGATTTATCTGTGCATCTGTTTTATTTTCTGTAAAATGAATGTAATGGCAGTAACTAATTCATTGTGTTTTTGTGAGGATTAAATGAGTTAATAACTAGTACTACTCCCTGGCACAGAGTAAGTACAATATGCTGTGTTGTGGTTGTTATTATTATTTACAGTTCCTTGAGCACAAGAAATAATGTCCCCATCTTAGTACTTTATTGGAGGTATGTACCATAGAAGTGAACAAAAGAATATAGTTTCCCAAAGAAAGTGATAGTTAAAGTGGTTCATAAAGGGTCATAAAGCTTGTAGATTTTAGAATGGTTGGGGGCATGAGGATGTTGAGAGGGTATTCCAGGATGCCAGGCAGGGAGATTATGGACAAGTACTAAGATGGGAACTAGAAAAAGTTGAGGGACAAAAGGTCAGAGGAGGTCACAAGTTAGGGAGTATTAGGAAAAAGAAGTTAATACTTGACAAGTGCCAACATGGCTTCACGAGGAATGGGTTGGGCCTTTTTGAGTGAGGAAGAGGCTGGTGAAAGGGTGGTGGAGGACCCTGCTGCTGCTTGCGGCATGGGGTGTAGGTGGCAGGAGAAGCAGGGACATGAGCTAGGAAGCTCTCCAGCTATGAAGTGATGAGTCTGGAGTAAAATGAGGACAGTAGGGGTGGAGTACTGAATTCAAGGGAGGAGAGAAAAATAATTTGTATAGAAGTAGGTATGATGCAATTTTATTCTTTCTGAGCCTAAAAATG